>NC_066591.1:2997500-3117500 GCF_905475345.1 Vespula vulgaris | reverse complement strand
CCGTCGAGTTATATCTCCTGATCAAAAAGATATTACTTCTCAACCTTCTTTCTGGTAAATCGAATTTTCGTTTTTCCTTTGCTAGAAAAGATTCCAACGAGTTTACATACGTACCTTAGAGATATAGAAAAGCATGTTACGAGATAAAGGGAATGGCATTGGATGATGGCACGAGGAACAAAATTCACAATTTCGAGTAAAGTTCGAAGCCTAATAAACTCCGTGGAAGCTAAGAGCATTAAACGTCGCGAAATTCAAAATCTAACTTGGCCGGATTAATAGGCGGACCGTGAAGTTTCCCTTCGTTTTACTCTAGGGCAGGAAACTGTGTACGAATAAACCCTTCTCGGCGAAACGAAGTCGAAGAAGTCTCTTAATCTCTTTCTCTGTCTCTCCGTCTCTTTCTCTGTCTTTCTCTTTCCTCTTACTCTCACTTTCATTCTTTCCTTCTCTCTCTCTCTCTCTCTCCCTGTCTCTGTCTCTCTCTGTCTCTGTTTCTATTTCTATTAGTATTTCGAACTTCAACCAAAATTTCGCGAATAGCAGATTCATAATGCATAATTTATTTATCGTGTCTCTTCTTCTAGTGATAATACATTTTCAACTTACGAACAGAAGTGACTGTTTGTATTTCTCCTTAATTAAGAAATTTCGTTAGGAAATTATTATAGATTTTCCGAGGGAACGATGAGAGATTAGATTTTAATTAACCAATAAAAAATTATGTTTGAACAATGTTAGATTAGACTTTCATTAACAAAAATGATCTTTCAGGATAAAAGAATGGTGTACAAAAAAGAAAAAATAAATATTTTGTTGGTCAAAGAGAAAAAAATAAATAAATAAGTACATTCACGTTTTGAAGTCCGAAATCTGAAAATATTGATCGTGATAGTAGGAAACCATCAATTTCCTCGTACAAAGGTTGCTAGGTAAACTGTATGAGACATAAGGGAGAAGCTACCGTGGTTTCTGGATAAGGCAGCCGTTCGTATAAAATTTTCGCGGTTACGAATGTTTGCAGGAAGAGAGAAGAAGGGGTATGTGCGGTACACGGTTGCGGTACAATGCGGTAAATGTGTCCAATAAGCGGGAGAAAAGGGTGAGGAGGGAAGAAGAGAGAGAAAGAGAAAGAGAGGAAGAGAGAGAGAGAGAGAGAGAGAAAGAGAGAGAGAGAGAAATGAAAGGGTGATGGCAATGTTCGGTGGTTCGAAATGGCAAACCATGTTACGTATGTAGATATGTATATATATGTGTGTATGTGTGTGTGTGTGTGTGTGTATAGGTACGTGCGTACCTGTCGCAGGGATGCCAATCGTGAGGAAATTTTGGCCCGAGCCACAATGTGACGCGGCTCGATCTCGCGTGCTTTTCGCGGAGTACTGAGACTACCGGCTGTTCCCAGCAAGCTTTTGTCCATGTGACGTGAACACAGAATGTCAATGTAAATATGTGTGTGAGTTTGTATGTATACAAGAGTAGAAGGTGTTACATCCAGTAGCCCGTTAGTTCGGCTGTTATCTTCCTGTTCCGCGATTTTGAGTTTCCCCACTGGTGAAATATCGCATCGACAGATTTCGACGATGGCCACCACAGCCGTCCAATAATTTCAACGCTGGATAATATGCGTTACCTGACATCCATCGTTGTCGAGTTGGAGTTTTACACGATGTCTCTATTAGCTTGATCTCTCTCTCTCTCTCCCTCTCTCTCTTTCTCTCTTTCTATCTCTCACTGTATTTCCCTTTTATCTTTTTTACAAGCATCCTAGTGACAGAATTTTTACGATATACAGTGGAAAATAATGAAATGAATACTCAACGAACTTAAAATTGTGAAAAACATTGGAATCTTTAAATGAATCATGTATTTTCTCTTTTCTTTTTCTTTTCTTTCTCCAACTTCTTCCTTTCGCGATCCATCATAATGGCAAATATTTGACGAAACGATTGTTTTTGCCTCTCATGATAACCAAAGAAAGAGTTTCTATTAGACTACTGAAGAATGGGGAGGAAGAGAGAAAGAGAGAGAGAAAGATAGAAAGACACAGTGAGAGAGAGAAAGAGAGATAGAGAAAGAGAGAGAGAGAACGACAAGAGAGTAACGATAACGGGGTGGCAACAAGTGCTTTTAACGCTCTTATAGCTCTTTCTCACTTGGTACTTTCGCTATGGAAGGGTAGAGAAGTGCTCGATGCGTTATTCTCAAAGGACTCCATCAGGAGTCGAAGGATGAGAAGAACCGTGGGTCGGGCCACAGGATGCGTCTCCTGGCATCTCGGCAATCCGAATGAATTCTTAAACCGGTCCAAGGCGAGGAATGCACTGACAGCAGCCTCATTTTCCTTCTCTCTCTCTCTCTCTCTTTCTCTCACTATTTCTATCTCTTTATCTCTTTCTCTCTCTCTCTTTCTCTTGCATAGCCTGCGGCATCCTGGATATCGTCCTTTTACCGACCTCCTTAGCCGCTCTCACGGTCCTTAAAATCCGTCTTCCTTCCGCATCATATCCAAACGGACTTTGCTGTAGTTCTTGCTTAATGGTCTCCTCTACTCCTTCTAACCTCAATGCGAGCGCCTGCGCGCTTTCATTTGAGAACGTTTATCGTGCAAAGGACTAAGAAGAACTTGCTTCTCAAGAACTTATCTCTTTCTCTATCTTTCTATCCCTTTCTCTGTCTCTCTTTTTCTCTCTTTAACTTCTGCCCTTTCTCAGACTTTCTTAACCATAGATAAAACTAACGTTGGCCATTCCTTGATTTTTACTGATCGTTTTATCAATACGTATTGAATTCTTTTGATTAATACCACGACGAGTATGGTATTCATTCTCATTATCCTTATTGAAGGAAAACATCCAAGCGTTCTTGTTATCTTCATTAAAAAGAATAAAATAAAATGAAATAAAAATAAGGAAGAAAAAATAAGAGAGGAAAGAGAAGAAAAATAGAGTCCTTTAAGGAACACGAAGTATTCGATATCGCTTAGTACAATTAATATAATAATTTTTTAGATAGAGCTAATGATCGAATCGCGACGTTGAAATGTTCCTTTCTTTCTTTCTTTCTTTCTTTTTCTTTTTTGTAAAAAGTTGAAATAAGAATAAAAGAAATCCCAGGATCATAACAGGAGTCTCGCACGTGATTCCCCTAAAACTTTTACTCTTTTCTTTCTTTTATTTCCTTTTTCCTCTTATAGTTCGAGTTGAACAAAAGTAAAAGGAAAAAAAGGGGGAGAGAGAGAGAGAGAGAGAGAGAGAGAAAGAGAGAGAGAAAAAAAGAAAAAAACAGAGAAGTAGACTCTTGAGAAATGGTCGATCCGTCGGCGACAGAATCGAGAGGAAAAGGGCAACTTGATTTACGCTCTCTTCCCTTTTCCCACGTCTCTCTTTATATCCTCGTCTTTCTCTCTCTCTCTCTCTCTCTCTCTTCTTCTTCTTCTTTTACTCTCACCCTCTATCTTTTTCCCTCTTATTCACTGAATGAACAACACACAGAGAATGTTCGAGTTTTTCTTCCCACTTTCACTCAGGTTCACTTCGAACGATAAGAAATTCCTTAGACGTTCCTACGTGCTTTCTGTTTTTCTGTTTCAGTGTGAAAACCGACATGGGGTCGACCGGAGCGGTTTCGAGGCTCTACATTGCCAATGCGAATAAGAAAGACAGTGGGAACTATAGTTGCGCATTGGCCGACATAGCTGCGGTCACTGTCGTCTCCGTCCACGTGCTCAACGGTAGGACCTTTTACATTATTCATTTTCTTTCCTTTTCTTTTTTTTTCTCCCTCTCTCTTTCTCTTCTATTTATTCTACATTAATGATATATCCCAAAATGGTCAATGGTTTTTATTAAAACATTTGCATGAAAACTTTTTTTTTCTGAAGAGATAACATCTTTATTTTTTTTTTAATAAGTTACTAATACAGATCAGATACAGTCTTTTAATTATTTATATACATAGCCTCGTCTGTTAATAAACATCATAAATCTCTCTCTCTCTCTCTCTCTCTTTCTCTATCTATCTTTCTGTATTAGAAATTTTACGTTCTCTAAGAGTATTCCAGTCAAGATCGTAAAGAGTAAACGTGAGAAGTTCTGTTCCGTACTGATAACAGGCCAGAGCTTCAAAACCTTCGAAGGAGAAACGGAAGGTTAAAACAATTTCTCCCTCTCTTTACATAGATTGTTTATATATATACTATACACACACACATATATATATATTTACTGTCTGCCAATATAATTTTCCACTCTATTGAAAGATCGATAATTGACCCTTCGCGGCTTTTCAATGGTGTTACTTGCTACTTTTCTCATTTTTTCTTTTTTCCGTATCGATCCTTTCATTTTTTCCTTTTTTATTTACCCTTTGGTTTTATTTTTGTTTCATTCCTTTTTGGAATCCGTTTCTTTTTTAGCCTATAAAAAGTTTCGATGAAAAATCGAAACACACTAAGGTACGAATAAATAATCGGAATATGGGGTTGAAGTCACAAGGATTCCTGCCATTGACGGCTGCCTCGATTGCTATTTGAAGCTTCCGTTTCATTTCGGTTTCCATTTCGCTCAAGTTGCGAGGCATTTACCGAAGAAACGCCGTCATCCGCGGGATACTACTCGAAGAAAATGGGCTGCCAGCCGGTTATCAAGGGACCAGGGTGTTTTCAAACAGGAAAACTCCTTCGATCGAAAACCTATCTTTTTTTTTCTCTTTTACATTCTTTTTTTCCATCTTTTTTCGGTTGAATTTTTAAATTCCTTTTACGAACACGCATTTTCACAACGTGTACTCGTACACGTTGTTCGTTTTATTTATTCAATGGAAAAATTCAGTCCATTGATCGTAAAAAAAAGAAAAAAAAAAAAAAAGGATTAGCGAAATTCTCTATCAACTAGACAAGATGTGTCCTTTCGAAAAATCCTCCGAATATTTTACGGTATCAGTCCGTATGTATAATCATACAATCGATCACGTACAGAATGCGATTGAAAAAAAATCACGTTTTTTGTTTTTGTTTTTTTTTTCTTTTCTTTTCATTCCAATCGTCGTTATTACGTTTTTTATATTCGTAGCATCTACAGTGCTTTCCTACGTAATCGTGATATGATTACGAACAATGTTTTTTTTGTTTTAATTTCTTTCTTTTTTAATCTTACGCGTTGCGTTTCGTATACGATCATCGTAATATATTCGTTAATAACATTATTAATATCGATTTATATAATTCGATTCGTTACCACGACAATATAAAAATGTCGGTAGGAACAATGGTTCTTTCGCTCTATCTTTGTTAAAACCCTGAGATATGAAAGTCCGTCCAAATTTATTTTGCATCGTAAATTCGATTCCAGTCCTTGCTTAATAATTCCGTCTGCAGTTTCTCAGTCTACCGAGTTAGCTCATAAAATTGAAATTTTTCTTTTGCTTTCTCGTATATTCCTCTCTTTGTATTATCTTTATATTTCTCTCTTATATTTATTTAAATCCTTTCGATATTTGACGAGAAAGCCCAAAGGAAGCTCATTAACGTGATACTCGGATTAAAATTCAAGAAGAAAGAAATACGATTAAGTTCATGCCCTCGGTACTCGTCGATCATACGTTCTTAAAGATACTGTAAGAAAAGCGGAATTCTTCTCGTGAGAATACTTAACCACTTCTAACGATCTACCCAAGTAGGTAATAAAAAAGCGGACGAGACTTTTAGAAGATCGGCGATCGCGAACTTTTCTTCTATTCTTGTTGCGTTTTCAATGAGAGATAAAAATGTAACCAAAGTTGCGATTTACTTTGGAAGTTAAATATCATTTCCCGTTGTTTTTTAAAACTCCCTTTTACTCGCTCCATCCTCTCATTCTTCTTCTGCACATACATACATATATACACACATACACTGCTTTCACGATTTAAAATTTTTCCTTTTCTTTTCCCCCTTTTTTTTTGGTTACACAAAAGAATGGAAAGAAAAATAAGAAAATATGAAAATCCGTTCGTCGAGTTGATTTTCATAAAGAACGTGAGACGTCGATTTAACGAAGGATCGTTAAAAAAAGGAAAAGATGTTAAAATAGGAAAGGTCGTTGATGAGCGTGTATTCTCGGTGCTTTCCTTTCGACGGTTTAAAACTTTGGAATTTATTCTTCTCCGTCGTCTTCGTCTTCGTCGTCTCCGTCGTCGTTGTCGTCGTCGTCGTCTCCGTCATCGTTGTCGTCGTCGTCGTCGTCAAACGGCAGCACGTGACCTCCTTTTCTCTTTTCTTTTCCAAGGCAGCGTCTTTTCGATTCTCTGGGATAACCACGGTGTTTCGTATGCTGAAGGGGGCGCGTGTCGTGCCACCGTTGCATGGCGTATTCAAAGAAAAGTTCGTTGTGGAAATATTCAGGTCGAGCCATTTCCTTCTTCGCTGAGCCCTCTTCTTTACCTTTAACCTCCTCCCCACCTTCTTTTTCCCTTAATCCACCGTGCCTTCTGCTTACCGTACCTTGCTTTTCTTACCCGCAGCTATCGTTTTCTCGAATATCTACCTTGCGACCTCTCTATTCTACCCTCGGTTGCTTTTAGTCTTGCGGCCGGCACGAAGCCATAAAACTTTCCTATCCCAACGAAATCGTAGCTAAGTCGACGTCGATGACGCGAATAGACGCGTTCTTTGTTCTTTCTTCAACGTAACGTCCATAAACGTAGGATTTTGAGGACGATCTTTCTATCTCTTACTTATATTCATTCTCTATATATATGTGTGTATACATACATACATATATATATACACATGCATAGTTGTGTGTGTGTATGTATTTATGTAACATATATATATATATATATATATATATATATATATATATATATATACATAGAAGCGTCGAATAGGTGCCGATAGTTGAGCAGGCTGCCATTGCTGGCAATAACTTTGATGGTGGTGGTCGGCTTTTCGAACTTTTAGCCAAGGGCTCAACTACTTTTAACCAAGAGTTTTCGCGCGTGGAACGTCGACACGTCCGGAAGTCACGTCACGGGAGCGACCTGCATTATTTACGGTGGATTACCCCGAGGCGGCTCGATACCGTGAGCTCGGAAACTTTGATTCGTTCGACGGTTAAAGCTTCCAAAGGCTGACGCTCTCGAAAGCCGAGATCGTTTGACTTGGAAACAAGAGGAAGGGGTTAAAGAGAGAGAGAAAGATAGAGACAGACAGAGAGAGAGAGAGAGAGAGAGAGAGAGAGACAGACAGAGAGGAAGATACAGAAGCAGAG
Source organism: Vespula vulgaris (assembly GCF_905475345.1). Taxonomy (NCBI): domain Eukaryota; kingdom Metazoa; phylum Arthropoda; class Insecta; order Hymenoptera; family Vespidae; genus Vespula; species Vespula vulgaris. The sequence continues at coordinate 3,110,250 of NC_066591.1, read as the reverse complement.
ACACAGAAGCACGATTTGTTATGCGCTTTGCACTTGACTTCTGTTAAAAGGGATTCGTGTTATTATTGCTCTCGATCCTTTTCACAAGATACGTGCTTTCACATTGTCTCTATACCTTCGAAGCTTTCATTGTAATACATTATATATAGTTGTTTATACCGAAATATATCCAGTATACAAAGTGGATAATTTATGTTAGAACAGTTTGTACTTCTATTTATATTAGAACGGTTCTCTTGCATGAAAAGGAGTCTAATAGAAAATCTTATCAAAAACGTAATGACATTCTTTTTTTTCGTATAAACGCGACTTCACGGACGAGTATAATTTTTTGTTTTTACTTTCTCTTCTTTTCTATCAAGATAAATTTTTTTCAGTTATCAAATCTGTCGGATATCATATCTATAACTAAAATTCAAACAACAACGTGACGTACACATAATTATTAATGATCCCAATCGATCGTTAAAATGAGGATCGGAAACTCTGTGATAATCATAATGAAAGTTATCAGCATCATCATTATCGTCGATATCCAGGTAATTTTCGATTTCGTTTATTAATGAACGACATGAGCCCGATCGTTCAATAAAATATTTCATTACGCAGTCCTCGATCATTATCGTGTCAGGATCGCGACGTCCCTCTTTCATTATCAGTTGAATTTTTAATTTATCGTAGGAGAACGTAGGCGATCTACCAGGATGAACGATGCGAACCATTTAATAGCCCGATTATTGTACGGATAAAATACGTAAAGCCGTATTTTTAGTCGAACGATTATCCAATCGGTTCGATTGTTTGCGTTAGAATTTATAATTTCGAACGGTCCGTATTGGTCTAGTGTCTCTTCAGAGAGAAATTTAATATTGACCCGGCGATCGTATATTTTTCCGATGGAAAACGCGTTCGATAGAAAATCGCTATAGTTCGCGTTTCTACAAAATATTTTTCCGAATATTCAACGTTACCCGTTATGTCTGACCGCGTAGTGTACAAACCACTTGTTCTAGAGTCCCTACTACCTTTAGAAATTATGCAATCAAAACGAAATTTCCAACGTCCAAACGACATGCATCAATAATATTATTTTCAAAGAATTCACTATAAACTATGATAGTTAATAAGTTGGAGTGATATCGAAGGACGACGATCCTAAACGTGAAATATTCGAGGTCAAACGCGGAAAAGGAAAAAGAAGAAAAAGAAGATGATGATGAAAAAGATGGAAAGAAAGCAAAAAAAATATGGACGGGGAAAGAAAAACTAAAAAAAGAAAGTGAAAATGAGAAAGAAGAGGAAGACGGCCTTTAATTTTGCTCGGCGAGAACGCGCAACGGGCCGGCCCGTATGCCCCTTGTTCCTTTTTCACAATTAATATACATTACTCTCGAGATATGCCGCGGTTATTAATTAAATGTGATCCGGGGTGGAGATGGAGCACATTACTCGGTACTATCTCGTTCGTCGGCTTTGCCCTCCTCTGGGAACTTCTCGAGTATACGAAGTCTTCTACTTCCACTCGGTCTTCTCTCCGACGATGTCTCTTCCTTCCTCTCCACCCTCAGCCACCCCATACTTCCACCTATACCCCTTCTCTTCCCCACCCTCATTCTCTCGACGCATTCCGCTTTTTTTACCGGCACGGCGTGGCGTCTGTCTCTCTCCCTCTCTTTTTCTCTCTCTCTCTCTCTTCTTCACTTTCTTTTCACAAAGTCAGTTAAAAATTATCGTCGATGTAGCTTCACGGACTTTAACGAGCCATGGATTTTCAGGAGGAAAGACTTGGCCTCCTTCAACCTATCAAGATCATTCCCTCTATCTTCCTCTTGCTCCTTCCATCGCCCTTTATTTTTCAACGATTAATACTGTTTTACGCCGGCTATACTTTTTATACCGTTAAATCGTGCCCGAGGAAACGTCCGTTTCCTTGGATTAATTACGTTTTTACCCATTAGAAACAGTGACTCGATATCGTCGATCTAATTTCATGGAATCTTTAGTTGTCGAGGAGAAGGAAGGAACTTAATATATCTGCCTGACATATCAGAGTACGTTTGTCACGTTCCTCCCTTTATTTCTCCCACTCTCTCTCTCTCTCTTCCTCTTTCTAATAAGATTCCGTTGTGTTTGATCTAGACGGTAGCTGTTACGGTTGAGACGCAAACTTCTCTACAAAGAGAGTCGTTGATGTAATTGCTGAGAGTCTCGGGAAAAAGAATTTGAAAGCGTGCAAGAATCTGTATTGCTGGAAAAAAGAAAGAGAGAGAAAGAGAGAGAGAGAGAGAGAGAGAGAGATAAATGTGAAGGTGTAGAGGAAGGAACGAAAAAAAAAGAATGAAAGGAAAAAAGAAAGAGAGATAGAGAAATACTAAAGGATAGATATTAAAGGGGTTGTGAAAAAGAAGGAGAAGAAGCAAAAAAAATTGAAAGGGTTGGTAAGGAACGTGGAGAAGTTCTCGTTCTCGAAAATGAGCAGTTCTTGGCCCAGTTAACGCCTACGAGGAGACAAGCGAGCGGTTATGGAGCATGGCGGTTGGTCTTGGCATGGAAGGGAGGTTATTTCGTGGGGTGTCACGCCCGAGCTATTAATATCCTTGGCCGCAAGCTCCGGACGACTACGACACGTTCGCTTTCATCCCTCCCTTCACCTTCTCCTACCCCTACCACATCTCTCAACTCTCCCTTCTGTCTCCTCTATCTTTCTCTTTCACTCTTGCTAGGGAGAACCGCATGCCGTTTCTCCCTATCGGTGAAATCCTCACCCCTTCGTAATCACCAGTACCAGCACCACCAGCAGCACCACCACCCTCACCACCAGTGACACCGACACCGACACCGACACCGACACCGATACCGACACCGACACCGACGTCGACGTCACTACCCTCTCTGATTCTGCTGGCCAACCTTTCGTACCTTCGTACCGACGATGACTATGGTCGTGAGGAGTTTGCAAAACTCTTCTCTCGCGAATCGTGCTTAACGGGAATCGTATTATATACGAAAGAGGAAAAAAAGAATCTCCCGAGAATAGTCGACGGCTCATTTTGCATTTGACTTTTTTTCTTTCTCATACGACCGACAAAATTTCTTCCCCCTTTCTCTCTCTCTCTCTCTCTCTCTCTTTATCGGTTTAATTCCACTTTTCTCTTTCAGAGACCCATGAGGAAAGCTTAACTTTCGTTGCAAGAGAAAAACTCGGATATTTCGCGGGCGCTATTCGTGTTTCCTTGTGTTCGTACATATGCGAGATACCGGATGCTGTTTGAGATTATGTTATCGGGATAATTAGTACGATATTTTAGGAAATTCCTATGATTAAATCTCTTGAGAACGTAGATTAACGAATCACCGTCCGTTCGAGATTATTAATTCACTGAGAGACATAAAGAGAGAAAGAGAGAGAGATTTTAATCGAGTTACAGTTTTCTTTGACTATACCAATCTCGAACGTAGGTTTTATTCGTTTTCCTTTATCTTTTATCTTGTTTGACTATTCCTGGTTTACCAATTCGTTACACCGGAGGAACTTTTATTATTAAATATATATCTACTTTGATCTTTGTATTAAGTTCGTTTCGTTTTTATACTTCATTTTTCTTTCTTATAAATAATAAATTAATAATAACCTAAAGAGTGTTTCTTAAGTAAATAAAGTCTGGAAGAAAAGATTTAACTACGTTTATACGGACTTAACAAATCGACGATTCCATAGCGAGATCGCTATCAGAATGTCGTGTACAATTTTTAAACGTTCATAGTCGAAAGCCGCAGGGTTTTTATTTTTTTAAATGAATAGAGATTTTGAAATGCCGTAGGACCACGTTATCAATTGCGAATGTGTTAATTTAGTGAAATAATTGATATACAATATGTATCGTATATATTTAAAAAAAAGAAAAAAAGAACAAGAGAAAGTCCTGTATATTTTTAACACGTTTTATAAAACCATGCAATTTCTGTGTCATTTACGTGTCGAGATCGCTCGATGATTTTTCTATACATTTTCAATGGATTTATAGACCGATTGTGAGCAGAAAATTTAGCGTGTTTTGGGCAACGGTGAAGAAAGAGAGCGAAAGTTGTACAATATAGTCGGCAATAAACAATCACAATCGTGGCGTGCTCGAATTGGCCGAATGCCAATTTTCGTCTTAACCGTAGTAAAAGCCCAAAGAACGTTGGATAAAGTTAACGCTTGATTCCCGCGACCTTTCTGGTCAAAAGATAGAAATTTCGTGTGGTTTCTTTACCAACGTTATCTTGCCAGAAATGTTCGTATAAAACGCAACTTCTATTTCTTGCGTAAATTCTTCGTAGATAGGTTTTCTCGACATTCAGAAGAGAAGAAAGAAAAAAGAAAAGCGTTTTACATATTATAGAATACATAATAAAGTGAATCATTAGAAAAGAAAATGTAATTTGAATGATTTTTATCGTTATTATTTTAATCAGGCTCTCCTGTAAATATCGTGAAAAATATTTTTCTTTTTTTATTTCTCACGATTCGTTTCTTCTATCTTAACGTGAAGGAGAATAATTGTAAACGTGTTAAGTTCTCACGAGAGGAATCTCGTGTGAGAGTATTAGGCATCAGTAATAGTTTATGCAATTACAAATTGTATTGTAGTTGCACGTACGCGTCCAGAACATTCAACTTTTAATAATCTCTTCTTTCGTCAGGAGTAATGTCAATTTCCTCGACGACGTGCCGCAACTGTAATGTTGAGCGTGAACTCACTGACGATGAAACGCGTGGAATAGGTGGAGGAGATGAAGGAAAAGTACCTACTTGAGTTTCTAATGACTCCGACCGCCCGAAGCGTTTCTAGTTATCACCGCGAATGAAACTGTTTAGCTCCGTAACAACGACTACTCTCGAGTTATTTTCGAGTTCTATTTTGCTTGAACAAAGAAAGAAAGAAACAGAGAGAGAGAGAGAGAGAGAGAGAGAGAGAGAGAGAGAGAGAGAAACAGTACATCCAAAGTTATCCCTCCCCATTTCATTTTTTTTTCTTCTATAATGTTAATGAAAGTTTCCTACTAAGAGAGAGCGAGAGCGAGAGAGAGCGAGAGAGAGATAGAGAGAGAGAGTGAGTGAAATAGAGAAAGAGAGAGAAATTTAATTCCTTGGCAAATTATAATATCGAGCTGTAGAAATTGGCTATTTTCCACGTTCCGAAAGGATCCTTCCTTTTGTGCCTTGTTTAACAAAAATCTATCTCTCTTTGTCACGTTCACGAGCATTGTTCCGCATCAGGGAGATGCAATTTCTTGCTTTGTAATCCCCGAGAACGACTCTTTTTAGTGCTCGTTAAATTCTCTCGAGAAGTTCGCGCCATAGAGACCGGAATACATTAAAAGGGGTAGAAAAATGTGGTTGGATCGAATCGCCTTCGTTTCACAAAGGCCAATCGTATCGCACCGCGGTACATTTCGAAAGGATTACTATTTAATTAGTTTGTTAGATATCTATAGAAAAATATATATATAACTTTCAAGATGGAATTATTTTCGAAGGTGATTTTTCCTCCATACTTCTTAGAAAGTTGAAACCGTTGCTGAGCAAAGAGAAAATTGTTTCTTACCTTTCGAGAATATAAATTCGTTTCTCTGTCCAATTAACAAAAGCATTTTCAATAAGACGAAACGATAGAGAAAGGAATAAAGAAAGAAAGAAAGATAGAAAGATAAAAAAGGGAGAGAAAGAGAGGGTATGGAAGAAGAGGTTGGTTTATTCAATTAAGGAAGCGACGATCCACGTATAAAGGAACGAGTTTGCCGAGTGACGAAGGAGTCGCGTAAACAGAGCTGTAAATTTTTCCTAGACGCTTTTCCTCTTCGGGCTTTTTAATTGAATCGAAATGGTTCTACGTGCTTTTCTCGCGAAGTAAGATCTAGCGAAATGAGAAAAGTCGTAACGAGAATGATCGAGGTTACTTTAAGGTTTTGGGAGTTATAGGTATTTTCATCAGTCGAAATCACCTCTCTCTCTCTCTCTCTCTCTCTCTCTCTCTCTCTTTCTCGTAGAAATCAGGTAAAATTTCCATCCAACCTTGGCGGACACATTTTGGCTTACCGAGATTAATTCTAGCCAATAATCGTTTTGCGGCTCATTAAACCGTTTACTGTTGCTCACCACTAGTGCCTACAGTTATATCTACCACCCTATTTCCTTCAACCCTTTCGTATATACACCTTTGAATTCGGACGGTACTGTTTTCTTTCCGTAATATTTTAGCTACGCGGTTTAATCGAGGTTCAGCTCAAATCACCGGTGCATCTCGTTAAAATTGTTTAACGATTGCTATTATCATTGAGTAAGTTGATAAAAGAAATAAATAAGATAAATAAAGCGAGAAAAATATAATACTTTTTTTATTCTTTGTCAATCGTGAATAATAGAAAATAAATTATAAAAAAATATATATATGTGTATATAAATCATAATGTATGAGTTCGTATATTTGTTAAGAGAGATGTGCAGATAGTTAACTTTTAAATATACATTCTCATTATTCTATTTTCATTTGTACAAAGTTAGCCCTTTGGCTGAATAAATCCTGTTCTATCTTTCAGAGTAATCGCACGATATCTAATAAAGTATTCGAATATCTCGTTTCCACCATGATTCGACGTAAAATTCAATTTTATCGTCTTAAGCGCAATTAGGTGGTGCTAATCGAATTAAATGTAGTTCAACCGTAGATGAGTAAAGACAGAAGAGGATCGTGGATTAACGAAAGTATCATAAGCTTTATATTAATCCGATCTAATTCTTAAATATATATATATATATATATATATATATATATATATATATATATATACTTGCTCTATTGCTTGACTAATCTTTTTATTCGTTTTGTTATCCAACTAGTTCCTCGGAAATCATCTTTTCGATGAAATGAGTGTAATCATTCGATCGGATCTGATGGACTTTCGATCGCAATCAATTTCTACGTTTTCATCTCACTTATCGTCTCATCCGTTCTCTCATCCCTTTCGTCGAAGAATCCTCAATAAGAAAGGGACTGTGATAAAAGCGAGATAAACTATCTGGCTAACTTTTCATTTATACGTCAGCGCTAAAAGATATCTACTTGTACGGGACGAGAAAGAATCGTAAGGAATAAGGATAGACGTTGGAATTGTATTAGTGACCAACCAGCTCTTTTATATCAACCTTCAAATCCATAAATCGATTTGAAAAGTCGCCAACTAGTGTGACAAAAGGGCGATCCTGTAGTTTTCTCGCAATAACAGACACTCGACGCCTCGGTTCTCTCGGCTCTTTCGAACTTTCGGCCAAACTTTCCGGTAGAAATATTGTTTTAGAGCGTTTTCGAATAGAGTAGCCTCTCGCGCATATGGCTCTGTATCTATGTATCTATATACGTGCGTACACGTGTACGTACACTTAGCAATTTTACACACACACATACACATACATACATACATCGCGCGCGATCTCGCGCCCGCACGTACATACACATTCTCCACAATAGTAATAGTAATACTTTGTAACTCGTTCGGAAACGAAACGTTCGCGAAAAATAAAAGAACTCAACGTTCGCTAAAGGGACGAGGAAAAGGAAAAAGTTTTCGAGACCGAACTCTTTTCCCTCTCTCATTCTATGCGTGAAATCTTTTAACGGCCATTAAACTCACCTCCTATTCTCCCTCCCACTCTACACCATCACGTCCCCCGAGAAAAGTTTCTTTTCTTCTTCTTTCTTCGATTATTCTATTAAAAAAAAAAAAAAAAAAAAAAAAAAAAAAAAAAAAAAAAAAAAAAAAAAAAAAACAGAAACCGATAAGAAAGAACAATCTATTATTCACTATCTACTGTGAATCTTAATGAACGAAAACTTCTAATAAATAAATAGATTTGTATGTAAATTAACGAACGATATTATTACAGGAGAGAATCCAGCGGCAATGCAGCACGGTGGAAGCGGCAGTTCAAGAGCAGCATTGGTCCTTATCATCATTGCGACATTGTCATCGCTTTTGAGGTGACCGTGAGGAGATCTTTGGCGCTGCTACGTAGCTTCGCGATACGAATGGTGCTAACTAACTTTGTCACGCGAGCAAGGACATCGGATACTCTTCGAAACGAGAGAGAAAGGAGAAGATGGGAAATTAACGAAAAGAAAAATTTAAGACGAGAGGAAAAAGGATAATAGAAAATTCAAGAAAAAAGGAAAGATCTCGTTCCGATGCCAAGTATCCACCGTGTTCCTTTCAGAAATTTCACGATCAATGAAAAACGTTCGAACCAAGATTAAGTTAATAAACTTTGTTCGAACTCGTCGCGTGCTAAACCTAAATCTTATACATATATATACATATATATAAACATATGTGTATATATAAGTATATATATATAATATCCTGATAACTCGAGACCTCTCCTCACATGCGCTCAGAGCAACGAAATTTCATTTCCTGCGTTCATGGCCGAAAATTGTCATATGAACGCTTATATCGATCGCGATCTTATACAATGTACGCGTGTGGAAACTCGACGGAAACGGCACGTTCCGAAATCGTTGTGAGCACATTTTATCTTCACCCGATACGAGGGATAAAATAATAATAATAATATTAATAATATTAATAATAATAATAATAATATTAATAATAATAATAATAATAATAATAATAATAATAAAATAATAATAATAAAATAATAATAATAATAATAATAATAATTAATTAATTAATTAATTAATTAATAAAAGAATGGACGTCGAGTGACTGGACATCCGACACTGTTATATTATATATACACATATTATAGACATATATATATATATATATATTATATATATAACTACACACACAAATACACGCACGCACACACACATACACATCGCATTTTATATGTATACATATTCGTTCGTGTCACGAAAAAAAATCGTGATTCAGAGATAAAGAAAGAATGAAGAGAACGAATTGAAATCGAACGCGAACAGACGGATCGACGCTGGCGCCATTTTGCTTAGTTAATAAGAGAAAAAAAAATGTTTATTTTTTCTTTTCATTTAACTCTTCCTTATCGATTTATTTACTTCAAACTCGTTGATACAAGTGTCTGCGATATCGTACGTAATGAAAGAAATAAAAAGAAATAATAATGTCGATCGTATTAAATTTATGATCGGTATATAGCTATTCAACATATCAACACGATTTTCAATATTACTACATAGATACGTATCGAGGAGTAAATTTTTCCATATTGAGATTAATGTAGGTTGCGAGGGTTGATACAGAATGATCGAGAATTCATTCGGATAAGTTTCAATCAAATACTTAGATCGAATCTTCGACGAGAATTTTTTCACGAGTTTACAAGTTACAAACCGTACGATCAAACTTCGCGAAATAATAATTCGCCGTGAATATACGAGCTTTCCTGGATCCTTCGTAAAATTTTAGATCCATTGTGCGAGTAATCCCAAACGTTGTACTAACATATGAGCTTATGCAAATATGCTTTCCTCGTACGTGGATGGCTAATGCAAATTTAGCACTTTGATTACCGGTCCGTTCACGAAGAACGATCATTTTTGCAAATGTATCGGAGATCATATTATTAGGATCTTTAATGATTTCGTAAAGCTCAATTGATTTAGCCCGTATATCTCGTGATATTCCTTATATGATAAATTGAACTTTCTGAAAGGAAAGAAAAAGAAAAATAGAGAAAAGAGAAAGTGAGAGAGAGAGAGAGAGAGAGAGAGAGAGAAAGAGAGAGAGAGAGAAAGGCTATGAGAAAATTATTTTTGGAGGTAAAATAATTCGATAATAACCGTCAAACGAGTGACTGGTTCTCGTCAATGTCATTGGGCATGAAATAGTCGTAGTTAGTTACACGATTTATAGGCAAGTACGGGGGAAAGGCCTGTAAATTAATCGGCGCCTGTCGACCGAACGTCGTTTCTCGTTCGTGCCAAATACGAAGTATTTTAGGGGAAATGAAAGGTCATCGATCCGAGCTCTGATTAACGTGACAAATTATTCGACATATGTATGTATGCATGTATGTCTTTATGTATGTACGTATTCACGTACGTATGTATGTATGTATATATCTCTTTGTGTATATCTCTGTGTGTAATTATCAATCGGACGTCGGACGATATTAGCATAAAAAATTTAATGATTACTCGGAGATTTGAAGTCAAAGTCGAAAGAACTCGGTTTACTCTTTCTAGAATTCCAGAGCTGCCGGATCGATCGTGAAAGACCGAATAAGGTAGGTAGGAAGGTAGATAGGTAGGTAGGTAGGTAGGTAGGTAGGTAGGTAGGTAGGTAGGTAGATAGATAGGTAGGTAGGTATGTAGATAGGTTGGTACATACTATGGATAGATGGATGCAAAATACAGAACCCTTGTTCATGGAGATCAAAGGAACCGGTAAAATAAGAAAGACGAAAGTGAAAATTGATAAGAAAATTATAATAACTCGCAAAGGTTTCATACGTTATCCTCGCGATTGGATTTTCTTTTTTTCTTTTGTTTTGCTTTTTTTCATTGTCCTTTTTTTTTCTTTTCTTTTCATCCAAGATTCTTCGTTTATTGCGAAAACGAACGAATTTATAATACGAGATATTGCCGTATAGAAGGAAAATTGTTTGGATTATTTGAGAATGATGAAAATTAAACATCGATCATGTGCCTCGAATTTATTCGATTATATTACTGGCGTTATTTCGTTCTGGCCGGGAAGAAAAACCGTCGGGAAATCGTACGAAATCGTCGTTCGTATCGACCATGAGAATGAATCGTTAAGTAGACTCCACGACAATGACGTACGGACCGTTAAATCGGTCGGATGTCCCGTTTTCCTCTCTCTCTCTCTCTCTCTCTCTCTTTCTATTTTCGTACCGAAGACCCCACCACTGTTCCATTTCTCACCCACCTCAAGCCCATATAATACGATAATTTAACGGGAGGCATTATTGAACGTTGCAGCTGCAAAATATTTCAACGGGCTCGGGAAAGCCGTCGCGCAACAACCACATCCGCCGGCAGCACTGGCAGTGTTCGTGATAAATTTAATTATTACGCCGCTCCACGGTTATCCGCCGTGGTCGAATAACGAAAAATCGGACTTCTCGTTCTCTGATTCTCGTCTCTCTTTCTATCTTTGTTTCTCTTTATCCGTGTCTCTTTATCCGTCTCTTTGTCTCTCATTGTTTCTTTTTCCTTTTTCCTCCATAAATGAAACCATCGTTTCGAAAGTTTATATTCGATGTCATAAATTTTCAATCTTATCTCGATTACATGAAAAAATTTCAAACTTTTCATAACGACGCTTTCTCTTTGATAAATATTAGAGTAAAAGAAATGGCTTTCCCACGATTAAATGTTTTCTTTCCTCTTGAAACGAAAATTGCAAGTCTCCCTCTCTCTCTCTCTGTCTCTGTATTCTTAAATAAAATTTCTTTCGTCTATGCCCGAGTTGAAATAATAATTCTACACAATTTTTCATTCGATGGAAGAGGACTGGGGTGAGGTAGGTGATGATAGAGAGAGAGAGAGGGAGAGAGAAAAGAGGAGAGAGGAAAAAGGTAAATATAATAGATATATACGAACGGTCCTATTGTATCTAAAAAAACTTGTTGAAAGGAGTAAAACGAAGGATACTCCAAATTCCTATTGTTATTCCATCGATTAAAACGAAATAACCGAATAAACGTAAAACAACGATCCTCTTGAGAGTATTAAATATCACGATTTTTTATAACCACTTAACGGACTTTCGACATCGCGCCGGCCATCGAAAATGTCGACGACTAAAATTGTTTTCCTTTGGAGAGGTAAAAACGACGAGAGGTGAAAATTTTCAATTCATGCTATCACCATAGTCAAAAGCGATCGACGAGATTGTATCGCGAAGGAAGAGAATCGTGAGGTGGAGAATGAGGGGGAGTGAAGGTGGGGGTGGTAGCTAGGTAGATAGGTAGATATCGCCATTGATACGATAGCTCGATAGTGTTGGAGAAAACGTAGAGACAAGTAGAAGATATGGCACGGCACGATACGCGGACAACGACGCTCATAACGAGTTAATGGGGTTTTATAGAACCTACGATGGAGGCGATCGAGTTTAGAGAGCTGAAATCCTGTTCGAGTTCTCTCCTTCTCTCTCTTACAGACTCTCTCTGTCTCCCTCTCTCTCTCTTTCTCTCTCTGTCTCTCGCTGTGCTTCTATATTTCTCTTTATCTAGATGATACATATATAGACAGAGATACAATGACTCTCGATTCGATCGTGTTCTTCCTGCTCTTGCGAGAATAGTCTTTGTTTACTCGTCCTTTCGTTTATCTTCCCTGTTATTTCCTTTCCTTACGACGTTACAGAGCGTAAATAGTATCGCCGGTAGGACGTTAAACTTCATTCCAATTTACGTTTATCCTGGACGAACAGATCGAACGATATAAATTTATCGATCGAGTTCCGTTTATCAATGGAAGAAAAGAGAAGAAACGATAATAATGAAAGACGAACTGTGACAACTTTACGATATTAAATTGATAGAATCGATTTTCTGAATGACTCTCGATGTCTCGACTTCGGTTGTTTTTTTTTTATTTCGTACGAATAAAACGAAATTTCGTACACACGCGTGCGCGTAAAAATGAGTTCATTGCTAAGTAAGTAAGTTTAAGAATTGAAAGATATGGAAGAGATTACGAGAATAAGTACCTATCGATTAAACGAACATTTCGTAGCGTCGTTGCGTCCGTGCGTTTGATGAAAAAAAAAAGAAAAAAAAAATAGAAAAAGAAAAAACTGCAAAAAAAGAGCAAAAGAAAAAGAGACACACAAAAAAAAGCAAAATCAAGAGAAAAAGGAAGAACAATATGGAAACTCTGATGAAAGGTGTAAAATTTTTTTGGCAATATTAAAGTCGTTGATCGATAATCATACTTTGCATCATGCCCATAGCAATGTATCCGTAAAAATAAACGATTAAATGGACGAGTTGAGATCTTCTAATAAGGCATTGTAATTCGTTGGCACTAATAACGATCATTAAGTGGCTAAGCTGGGCGAACGATCGTGCGTATGTGTGTATATGTGTGTGTGTGAAAGAGAGAAAGAGAGGGAGAATATGTTTTCATGTGTATATGGTTAAACAAGTGTGTATGATCATACGAAAGAGAGAACGTTCGAGTAAAAAGTTCGATGGAATGACAACGTGAAAGATCAAGAGAACGAAATAGAAAATTCATTTAATGTCGATATTCGCTGTTCACTATTTGTAAGATTCGGGAGAAGAATACAATAAAATTCATAGTACTTAATTTTCCATTGATTTTCATTCTATCTAATCTTTCTTTCTTATCCAACAGTTCATAAATTCGCAATTTCTTCGATAACGGTAAGTCGAATTTTCGAAACTCATTTGTCGTCTAACATATCGTGCATGCATATCTTTCCTTTTTTATATCTAACTGTAACACTGATCTTTGTTCCTTTATATAATAAAAATATAAAAAAAGATATCAGTTTTAATTCGTAATCGAGTATCATTAAACTAATCTCTTTTCGTCTAAGTCCTTTCATATAATTTTCAAATAACGAACAATGTAAAATAATTAATAAAAAAGAAAGAATTATGGAGAAAAAGATCAAAGTGTTTCGCAAATTCATGGTGTGTCTTGTCAGACCTTGTTTAATTCTTGATCCGAAGAGTTATCATTAAACTATATCATGATCGTTAGAGCTTTCCTCTTTCTCTCTTTCTCATTTTTTTAAAGAAAAATTTAAAAAGGATTTGAGTGGACGATGTACGTTTTGTCAAAATCCTCTTTATAATATCCGAGAGATGTTAACGTTTTACTTCGTTATCACACGATATTCGAAAAGTCGTTCCGCACGGTTTCAGTTTTACTCGAACGAGGTAAGTAAGAGAAGGACAAGGAAGATGAGAATACGGTTGGTGCTTTGTACTTCGAAGTCGATTCGAAGTATCTCTACCGAGTGATAAACTCGCGAATGAGTCAGACCTGTTGTAATAGTCCTTGCAATAGACGGAAGATGAAACTTCGACGAGTATTATAACCGTGAAGCGGAAAGTGTCGCTAGAAGGGAACCGAGAAGTTGTTTTGATCTCTTATCACCGACAGCTGCCGATTTTAAATATCCCATGCGCGTCTCCGTATGTTCCGGAGTTAGCGAAGATTCAGGAAACGTTGATCTATACTACTGACTGACTTTCCTCCCTTGGTTACGCTAAGAATAAAGTTATCATTTCGTCGACCTATTCTACTTAGTAACTTCATTGACCTATAATAACGAAAATCAAAACTTATTTCTCTTAACTTTGATTAACTTATGCTACTGTCTTTACTCTCTTTTTTCTTTTAAATCATTGACCTGTACTACTCTTAAGTATCCCATCGATCTATACTACCGATATCCAAATCCTCGATTTGTACTACTACTCGAAGCATTGATCTCTACTACTAGATTATTCTCAACAGCCATCGAAACATTGATTCGTATTATCGGTTATAATTCGATTTAAACAATACTTTCGATTAATAACAATTATTTTAACTACCTCGGTATTTCTTCCAAAGAAATTTTGTTAGAAGAGACGAATAATTTATATTTATAAATAGTTTACGTTTCGACGGTATCGTGCTCCTACTTAAAACACTCGTTCTTTAAGAGAGAAAGACAGAGAGAAAGTATAAGGCTTTCGACGCGGTGCGAGGATATAGCTCTCCGTAAATCAGAAGAACGCGTTCACCGGTCGTACGCGGTGAAAATGTCGGGGGTGAAGGGTTACACGTTGAAGTATGTTCCCGACCCTCGTTGGACGAGGGTACGACGAGAGAAATCGTACACGCGAAGCACGCACGTGTTATTCGTTCCGCGGGCGGCCGGCCCGTTATTTCGTTTTCTCCTCGTAATTTCTCGGCCGTCCTTCCGGCAAGAGCAATGCTTCTTTCACGTTCGTTAGCCGAACCTACGTCACGAGGTTTCTGCACCAAAGGTTCGACCCGGTTACGTCCAATGTTAAACTTTACATTTATTATTTCCTCCTTTCTGCTCCTACCCTTTTCCAAATTCCTTCAAGTTTCACAATAAATATTTTTTAACGTTCGTGTAACAAATCGTAAATACATATGGAGTTGTTAATCTTTTATCTTATCGAAGCGATTTTACAATGATTCCTTGTCAATTATTTTAACAGATGATTGACGGACATTGACGGGTACATAAAAATGCGATCTTTTTTGTTCCTGTTCTTTTTTTTTTCCTATTTTTTCTTTTCGTTACAACATCAGTTCATATCATTGCATCAATCAAAGTCAATATAATACCTATTTGTAATATCTCTAACTTGTTTTTTGTTCTTTCTTTTTTAAGCATGAACTCGGAAATCCGTTCAAAAATTATTGCTCCAGTTTGTAAGGTTTGTTGATACAATTTTTTTGCAAAGACTTTTTAAGTAACGAGTTGAAGATATAAGGAATATGAAGGAATTGTGGATTGTTATATATACGAATATATATACATATATATATATATATATATATATATATATATATATGTATATGTATATGTATATGCAAGAAGAGCTACACGATACTAGTAAGAGAGATTACATTTCCAGTAATAGACAAAATAAAAAAGTAAGAGTTCATAAAGTTTGGGGCTTGTTAAACGTTAAAATTTTGTTGCCTTTTTTATATATTTTTTATCTTATACTTAGAAATAAAAGAAAAAAGATATATTCTACACATGTCTGTGTGTAATATACTCTCTGTATTCACGAAAGTTCGTCGAAAGAGGAGCATGTTCTCAAGCATATATTTTATATTTGTTTAAATGCAAAGTAAGTATAGGTTACAGTTGAACGCGATGTGAAAGTTCTTTGAGAAGGGAGAAGGAAAAATATCTCACGTTTCTCCATGACTCTACCTTTTTTATTTGTAGCATCCTTCTATCCCCTTTTGGATCGCGTGACGCAAAGGGTGCACTGCTTGCCGGAGCAAGAGAAAAGATAGAAGAGGGACGTATGCTTCGTCATAATTTTGCATTGCGGTAGCACGTAGCACGTAGTCCGCCACGTCGCACGTGGAATCTCACGGTGCATACCGTTACCGGGTTATGCATCATTCTCCCCTCTAGTTCGAGAAAAAAAGAAAGGAAATATAGAAAGAAGATGGGAAAGCTAACTTATTAACGCGAAGAAAAGAAAAGGAAAGAAAAGAACAAAATAAAAAAAAAGGAAGAAAAAAAAATAGCCAAAGAATAATAAAAGAAAAGAAAAGAAAATAAAGAAGAGAGTGGAAAGTTACGGCAATGCGGCTGGCATTGCTATTCGTCGAAAAGTTCCTATTTATTTTTATGCTCGAACGTCTACAAACATGAAAACAGGAGAGTTGTTTGTTTGCGTTACGTCGTTCGATCGATATGATATTTAAACAGTATACATCCTTTATC
Organism: Vespula vulgaris; assembly: GCF_905475345.1. Classification (NCBI taxonomy): domain Eukaryota; kingdom Metazoa; phylum Arthropoda; class Insecta; order Hymenoptera; family Vespidae; genus Vespula; species Vespula vulgaris. The sequence continues at coordinate 3,093,765 of NC_066591.1, read as the reverse complement.
CTTTATTACTATCTTCTTCTCTTTTCCACTTTCATGTTATAGAATTCGATATGGGAGAAGGTTACGGATCAAAATATTTTGATAATTTTCGTCGAAAGCTATCGGAATCGTTAGACTCGGGCAAGCTCATAGTCATTTACGAAGAGACCTAGAGTGTATGAGAGTTAAACCGTATGCGTAGCTAGTATAGACCATCCCACGTATCAGTCAGCCTACTAGCATGTAGGTTCAAGCGTGGATGTTTACATATGTGTTGCGAACACGTGCGTATGTGTGTGTGTGTGTGTGTGTATTTATGTGTGTGAGGCACGGATGCGTCATTACAACGTATATCGTCCGTACGGGTCAACACGTCGACAGTGAACGTCCATTACTCCATCAAACCTTGGTCATTGTCGACAGATCCGTCCACCGCCAATTTGCCAACAATAGCGATACTACGTGCGTATAAACAGGTTGTCTCTTTGACTGTCCGCAAATGGGATACTCCCCTCGAGTAGATGCACCCATGCCACTATCAAGACTATATCCATCCATCCATCCATCCATCCATCCATCCAACCGTCCATCCATCCATCCATCTATCTATCTCATCGATGATAGTAACAGTAGGGGGTGTATCTAATAGCATTGTTTTTGTTTTTGCCAAGCTTCATACTCTTTTAATTCAACGATTTCTCCCAAATAACGTGGAAGCCTCGAACGTTGAAAAATCGAAAGCATTTCGTGTCGTAGTCCGAGTATTTGATGGTGGAACGATGTACCACCGAGAATACCGTTCAGAGAGGTAAAAGTCGTCTCCTCTCTCTCTCTCTCTCTCTCTCTCTTTCTCTCTTCCTCTCACGACTGTCCCATTTCCATTGAATATTTCAATATATCCGTACGTGTATCGCGTCGAGGCAGCAGTAGGTTGTACTCGAGTGGTATTGAATTTCGCTTGCGAGTTTCCGTAGGAAGAAGGGAATTCGAGAAAACTCGTCGTTTTGCTCGGTTGATCGCTTTTGAGAATAGATACATACATACATATATATATATATATATACACACATACACATTTATATATATATATATAGTCTCGCTTACTTTCTCATTGAAGTTCGAAGACGTTGACGAATACGAAATCTTGTTGAAAAGCTATTTACGTTCCGGCTCATCGACTATATTATACATTAGTTAGTTTCGAAGTATCAAACTCGTCCTTTCGATACCGGCTCAACAGTCAACGCTCGATCGTTTCAGAGACGTGTCTCTCTTTGGATAAGATGTGGATACATTGGTGAAAGCTTGGAGAGGAGGAAATAGAATCGATTCTACGATGAGGCCGAGTTGTGCAAACGAGCACGTGCACCAGAGTCCAGTACGCGGATCTTCGGTTAAGTAAACTCACAGCCCGCTTTAATCGTAGCGTTTAATCGCGGTAGCTGGATCGCGGGATTAATTATTTTAACCCCCTTAGGCTAAGGTCGAATTAATGGACAGGACACCGCAATACTACCGCAGCCTCGATAATTCTCTCTGGTCTTCCGTGAATATTCCTCTTCTAATCGTACAGATGCGTGCCATCATTATATTCGATCGTTTAATCGATCCATTAATAGTAACTCGTCGATTTTGTGGTAAATTCTATTTCGATGGAACAACTTCGCCTTTAATAGGGAATAAAACGAACGGTTTCGTTTTTGCTTTTTATTTAATTATTTATTTATTTATTCATTCTTGTTTTCTGTAACAGAAAGACGAAAATCTTTCGTCGTTTTTATCACTTAAGTTCCGTATTAAGAACTAGAACGAAATAAAGATTTCGTCGGGTCTTATCAATGTTGTTTCTCTTCTTTCTTGCGTCCATTAACCTGGTCATTCGATTTTCAGAAAGCAAAGTACCCTCTTTTCGGACATTGGATCTCGATCGTTTATCAAGTTCGAGTGGACAGTGCGAAAGCTGACGGCTTAAGCCTCTCTTTTATCGGTATTTCTCGTTCGCGAACAAGTCGAGCTTTTAATTCGACTGATTGTCTTCGTGACCGATCGACCCTCGCGAAAACGGTCACGTCGTACCAATGGGAAACATTAAGGAGAAGTATTTTCTATTTGCCAAAACGGCCCTTAGAGAAAATTACTCTTAAAGAATCTTCGACGAAACTTTTCTGACGCACTTTCCTATATTGAGAAAGTTTCACGATGAGAAACTGGAACGCCCTCGTCTCTCTTTGCGTGACCCTTTCGCACAAAACGCAAATCTTTCGAATGCTTTCCCAAGAGCTCGAGTACCATCGTTCGTGGTTTTCGTACGTAGAGATTCGACGATGGAATCGTAGGAAAAACGATTTTTCTACGAAAGGAAAATATTCCCTTTGCATAACGAAAGATGGAAAGGAAGAAAAATAAAAAAAGAGAGGAAGAAAATAGAGAAAGGAATATTCTTCCTTCATACGTTACGTCTTAAGACGAAAAAGCATGATATAATGACACGATTCTTTTATTATAATATAAACTTCAGCCAGGTGAAACGTTGAAAAAGCCGAGTGATGAATTTAGAAAGGAGAAATTTTCGTCCCTACGATTACTCCAACTTTTTTTACCCTATTCTTCTTTGTCAATCGATTCTATCAGAGTTATCCAAAATTCTGATCGGCTTCGATCGATACTTTGAATTAATACGTATTAAAGTTGAAAAGAATACTGCTGACATTCTTTTTCTTTTCAAGTCCTTACAAAGAAATATTATTTTTATTTTTTATCCTTTTTTTTGAGATTTAATTCGAACACCAGTACTCGATAGATTTACGTTTAATTTTATTGATATTTTATTTAATATCTTCCCTCTCTCTCTCTCTCTCTCTCTCTCTCTCTCTCTCTCTCTTTTTCTCTTCTCTTTATATTTAAAATTTTTTCGTACAATTCTTTTTTTTTTAATATCAAGTAATAAAAATTATCTGGATGAATTTCTTATATTGTCCCTGAATACTAACAAGCAGTCTTTTCTAATAAACGTGATGTTCTCTCTTTCTCCGTCTTTCTATCTCTTTCACTCATTCACTCTTCAATTCATTCGATCACTCGACCTTCGTCTTCTTCGTTTCTTCTCGAAGACGAACCGCATCTCTCAGTCGTCGTCTTTTGATTCTTTTTTTTCCTCGCGGCATCACCGTGACCGAGGAGATAGCTCGACATTGGAATTTGCAACGAATTTCTTCGTAGCTCGTAGCATTCGCTTAATGAGATTGAATCCGTCCGAGCCGTCTGTCGAGAGTGCAAGAGAGAAAGAGAGAGAAAAGAGAAAAAGAGAAAGAGAGAGAGAGAGAGAGAGAGAGAGAGAGAAAGGATTCACCAGATCGTCGGTCCTCCATCGAACAAAGTACCATCCTCCTTATACTATCTCTTTCTTTTTACTTTTCTTCTATATAGCGTCTTTCAAAACTCTGCATCTTCTTATCACGATATCTAAAGGCGAATTAAATCGACTTGAATCAAGGTCCTTTCTCGAAGATCGTAATCTTCTTACGTGTCTCGAGTTATCTTCAGATCTCAAGCTACAGAAACTGCTACATAGATTCAGACACGTACACACAAATACACAAACACACAAAATCTGTTCTTCTTATCTTAATATTACAGTTCGAAAAGAAAAGAAAACTCTCTAAAACGATACAAGAAGTTATTCAAAAATCGAAATTATATCTATCTATGGGAAAGTATATTATAGATTTCTATTTTATAAAGTTCTTCTTATTCAAAAGTGTTCTATTCTTTACGATTCAAGAGAATTAGGTTGGTTAGTTTTGAAATAATCTGTAGATCTACGACAATAATTCCACGATCGTTCGATAGTTTCGTTAAATCGAATCTATTTTTGCGATTTGTGCGATCTACTTGAAAGGAATGTAATAAAGAAAAAGGTGATGTAGAGAAAAAAGGAAATAAGGGTAGAATGAAAGATTATATAGCGTTGTTGACTCGACCAATGGAGACGATTAAGCCAGAAGAAGAAGAAGAAGAAGTAGAAAAAAACGTTCAAGTATCTTCTACGTTAATTCGAGATTTGAAAATTAGCTCGGAAGGCGAACTTATGTTTCCATAGTAGCCAAGCTTAAACTTGGACAAATAGCAAGCTGAGAAATCCTCGTTAACGTGTTAATCTTAATACCAACCCTCTCTCTTTTCTGGCTCTCTCTCTCTCTTTCTCTCTCTTTCTCTCCCTTTCATTCTCGACGTTCACCCTCTCCAATTATTCTTTTTCCTCATCTCGTTTGCGAGAAACGTTCTTTTGAAGAAATCCGTATTTGTAAACCTCCTCGAAAAAAGTAAATGTACAACGCTTCACCATTTCTCTGCGAAATTTCAAGGTTCTTCTTTACGTTTTAACTTCGAAAGGAACGAGCAATAATTCGTTTCGAATAAAAACGTTCAATGTATATATGACGTTTCATTAAAAATGTCTTGTTGTTCTATCATTTTTAATTCCCTTATTTAGTATCACAGAAATACAATATATATATTTAACGATCTCCATTAATATTAAAACAAGAACGATATATCGTTGCATTATCGTTAATAGAGAAATTTGCCGATTATGATCGAGCTTCGTGCATTATTTAAATCGTTATTAGTTGCGATAATTTGTAACATTCGAATCTTCGTTTTTTTCGTGTCCAATTATCTCAGGAAAGTCATCGGTCACATTGAATCTTGTGATCACAAAGAATCCGATAGATTTCTAAAGTCGACGAAGAACAATAGGTATCTGTGGTTCTTGCTGGGTAATACCACAGAAAGAAGTATCTCTTTGCAAGGAGTGTCTCTTATCCGTAACGTTGGAGAGACGATCGAGAAAGTCGGTACAAAGCCGGTGAAAAGTGATTGCCGCGAGTCTGCAAAGAAAATCAATTACCTAATAGTACCACCGTTATTGCAACGACATTGATCCACCTAAGTGAAGTTTCTAAAAGTCAAAGACACAATGTTCTGCGATCTTTACTCGTATCTACTCGATTTCTTCGTTGGTTGGCTTACAATACGACTGCTTTAACGTACAAGTAGAAAGACTAGCAGAATCGGCAATCAAGAGACTTACATATCACATACAGCTTCGTTCTCTCTTGTGGTACGGTATCCTCGAACGGAGTCCTTCTCTTCCATTTGCAAATTAAACGGCTGCGTCCTTGATTTCAATCCCAGCAAACTCAATCTACCGACTTCTATCGCAGCGTCTTTAAACTCGCTAACTAGGCGTTTAATCTTAATCGATCTGCCGACCTATCGGACTAGCCGATATATATATCGTCATTTTATTCCATTTCTTCCTTTCTCTCTCTCTCTCTCTCTCTCTCTCTATTTTTCCTCTTTCGAGATCGCCTGACTGCTTTCTTATTATCCTATCCAACCAATCCCAGCTAGTCTTCTCTTTCCACTGAGCTATTTCCTTCTTCTTTACTTCTTTCCTCTAACCTCTTTTTTTCCCCTCTTCTTTTTCTATTTCTTCTACTACCACTTCTTCTTTTCCTTCTTCTTCTTCTTCTTCTTCTCCTTCTCCTTCTTCTTCTTCTTCTTCTTCTTTTTCTTCTTCCTTTCCTTCTTCGAGCTTCGAACGATTTCTCGAGCACAACGCCAGCAAGCACATCCTTCCTTCTTTTAAACTCGAAGAGAGTGGCTTCGCGCACTTCTTCTTCTGCCTGGTGCCTTATCTTAATGGGTCGCCTCGGCAATCGAAAGTTTAGTTATTATCGCACCCGTTGTCGCTTCCATTCCGCGAGCTCCGCGGAAAATCCCATGGAAATATGGCGGTAGATAGGACACTGGAAATTACCGGCACGGCGAGCACGACATACGGCCCCGACTCTGGCCGACAAAATGTCCCGAACTTCCGGCACGATCATCGTATGAAAGTCCACGAAGAAGGTCTACCTCAATTTTCATCTCTCTTTCTCATTTGCTATTTTGGTTGCTCGCTAGTCACTGGATTCGAAATTATGTGAAATCGGAAAAGAATTCGAAACATTGTTTTCTTTTTATTCTTTCTCTTTCCTTTTTCCTCCCCTCATTTTTTCGTCCCGTTTGTTCTTTTTTCTCCTTTTATTTCTTTGTTTCATGTATATTTTATTTTATTTTATTTCTTTTTTTATGCGAACACTGCTATTCGTAAGTTACGATTTAATGCTGCAGATTGGAAGGTAAAAATAAATAATTGCGTTACGTTATAAATTTATTCTCTACATTAAATATGCGTACAACGTATGTTATAAATTTGTAAAAATGATATTATGCAAAATATTAAAATTTTTACTCCCCGATTTAAATCATTATTGAAAGTCTAGTAATAAGAGTTTCATTATAATTACATTTTAATTTATTTTACATAATCAAGAAAGAAATTTTTAACGAATAATAAACAGTGATGATTAGCTGTTTGATGAAAAACAAGTATAGTCTCGGTAAAACTTTAATCTTGGGAAAAGATTGCTCTCTTCGTTAATGTAAAAAATTTCATTCGGTTCTTCTTGGAAATTTGTTACTCGCAATTTTCATTTTGTTCCATTAACGCGGCCGTCCGATTAATTGGGAAAGGATGAAGTATCCAGTCGGCTTATATAAATCCTTCGTTGTTCGTTATTATGATGATTACATAAAATATGTTACTCTGAAAATGTTACATAAAAAGGAAATTTCATATCGTAGAGGAAGACTTTTCGATCTCGCGATTAGTTTCGAGGTTGAAACGAGTTATGGTCTTGCGCGAGCCTTGGCAGGAACGAGATAATCGAATAACACCGTTAAACGGAATTTTTATCGAGGCCGCTTTCCTTAATCAATGAAAAAACCATTAGAAGTCTTGGTAATATCGTTATAACGTTATATCGTTGGTTGCACCGCACATTCGGGTTACGAGTAAAGGGATCGAGAATTTCTTCCTCTATTTTATATGCTCTTAAGAAAGATGAAGCTTTAATTAAGAAAGATTCATCGTGTAAACTAATGAATAAAAATGAAAACTAGTTGTGGCGTTACGAACCCGATAAGCGAAATATATCTTTCGAATCTTATCATTTTCGTTCGTTGATAATATCGTGTTTTACACGTCGACCATAATTACATCCATTGATACATGTTTCATCGTTCTCGTCGTCTTCGATATTTTCCACGTTTTAACGAGGGTATGATCGAGATGGAATAAGAAAAGAGAAAATAGAGAAAGAAATAGAGAAAGAAAAAATAGAAAAAAGAAAAGAAGTTCTTTAAGTCTCTTCCAAATAAATCGGATTAATATCATTTGAACGATGTAATTAAACGTTCAAAGTTAAATCGACGATGCTGGTAATGGCATGGTTTACGCGCAAAGCGGAGAGAATCGCAAAGTCAAAGTTAGCTTCAATGTGGTTACATAACTACGTGTCCGTCGTTGGTTCTGAAGTCTACAACGTTGGCTGGCCTAAGTATAAATCACGCGAAGATAAGGTCGTAGTTTCCCCAGCCAGTGGCGTCTACAAACAGTCGGTAATGAAACCCGTTTGCTGCCATAGATGGGTAGAAACGGAGGGAAAGATATCCAACAGTGCCAAGTCAACTAATTAGGGCCGACTCATTACCGAAGAAAACCAGGTCAATTGTTTGTTGACCAAGAGGTTGTTTCTTCAGTTTTCAAAATACGTTTACTTCATCCGTTTATGTACATATAATCATATAGAGAATGTATCTCACAAAGATCGCCATAATTTTTCAGGCACTTGTGCGTAGAGTTTGTTGAAAAGTTAAACAAAAGAAAAAATAAAGAATCCTTTCATATCGGTCCTTCATATCGTAACGAGTCACAAAAATATACTTGTACTTGTTTCCTTTTTCTTCCTTTTTCTTTTTTTAATGGCGTCATAATTTTTTCAACGCGGCATTATGGAGATATAGATATATAAAAGAATAAATAAGATACAGTTATAGAACGATTAAATACTTAATTAATCGGATGATCCTTGAAATTTCAATTATAATCATAACGTTGAAAACTCTATCGCTGAGCGTGATTAAGGGTGCTACAAAGAGAGATAGATAGATAGATAGACAGATAGACAGAAAGAGAGAGGGAAAGAGAGAGAGAGAGAGAGAGAAATCGGGATTATTGGATTTTAATGGCATAGTAAAATTATAAGGAGCCAAATGAAAATTCAAGTTTACCTCTTCGACGTTGGTAGCATAAATTTTACACTGATTGTGCCTTGCGTTATAACGGCACGGTAAACTTTGCGTTTTAGTTTACGACTGTTGAATGTGCTAATCGAAAGTCCCGCTTATGAATGTTAGACTTTACGTTACAATTAGTTTATTTAATTAAGAAGAGTGTAGAAAAAGAGAGCAAGAGATGTAGAGAGAGAAAGAGAGAAAGAGTGTGTACCTTGTTAAATCGAACTTTGGCGACATGAAATTTAGTCATAACTCATGGGGAAAAGGATGTTACGAGTGACATGCTTACAAACGTTTTTCGTCATAACTTTATGTAGAAAGAAAGAGAGAGAGAGAGAAAGAGAGAGAGAGAGAGATATGTGAATAAAGATAGATGAATAAAGATAGATAGAAAACCGTGAAAGTGTTTTTGCACGTAGTCGAGGTATTTTATCGCGTAGCCAAAACGTTTTTGAATGTGAACCGAAAGGTTGAACATACACGGTGAATAAAGCGAAGCTGAAAGTGAGCGATGGTATGGTTAACTATGGACAGTGGAAAGGGGAGAGGAAGGGAGGGAGACGAAGAATAGGACAGTTTGTTCATAATTTAACAACGATACGACGGGCGATCGGTCACGAGCAAAGCGTAGCTTCGTCGTCGATGAACGAGCATCGTCATCGCTTCGATCTTTCAAAAGGGACTACAAATTCTTCTTTTTTATAAATAGCTATTTATATATTTATTATATTCAAAGTTCTTTTTTTCATTTCTTTTTTACTTTTGCTCTTTTTTTTCTTTTTTTTTTTAAGATAAAGAGAGAGAGCCTAAATACATCATACGTCATTTCGATCTATCTCTCGAACAAATGATTTTCTTTCGGACGATTTAAAATTGTCCATTGTCCCTCTCTCGATATTTTATTACTATCTTTCTTCTCATTGTCTGTATGAGTATCTCAGTCGGATATAACTTTGGAGAACAAAGCACACAACGATGAAGTCTCTCCAAAGAAAAAAGGTTAAAGGAGTTAGATTAATGTCCTCCTATTACGCACGACAGATTTTATTGCTAATTTGGATCATTAAGAAAACGAGGAGAACTCGAATGGCGATGACGGCAGACCGGGCGTTTTATCCTTCGGAGAATCGACCTCGTCGGACTTTTATTGAAGGATATAATTTTACCTCAAAGACAGGAAACGACAGTTATTGTAGTATGGCGACCGATGAAACGGGATCATCCTGGATTTTCTCAGGCGATCCTGTTTCACGGCAAGAGGATCATTCCGCCGTAGAACTGTCAGACGGATGTTTCTCAAATCGAACAAAAATTTTCTTGTTTTATTTCTTCTTTCCTTCTTATTTCGGCGATATCTCCTTCGGAAATGTTTTTTCGTAAATTTCGATTCCTCATTTTATATAACGTATTCATGATTGAACGATTACTTCGTTCGTTTTTAAAATGATCGTGCTTCCGTATTGATTCGAGATCAATGAATTTTAATGAACAAATTTTGATTTATCCTCGTGTAATATGAGCGTCAACAAAATGTTTCATCTTTTCATAAAGATCGATTCGAAACGTTCGACTTAACCTCGAAGTTAAGCAGGCGATAATGGATGACATAATACACGTCAAAACGTCTATCGCATGAACGGAAGAGGATGAGCCGACGGGGAGGGTTTAGAGAAGAAACTGAATTCGGCCGACGATATGGGAAAGCGGATCTTGATCGAGTTGGTAATGAATATTTTACAGGACTTCAATACCGAATTCGATCGAAAAACGATCGAAATACTCTTTGCAATTTTAATTTTTTTCCTTCCCTTTTTTGCACCTTAAGGTTTCTTCGACGATATACCAAATGCGTCGCACGATCCATACGTTCCACCGACCGTGATAGCCTTTGAAAAGGGTCGTCAGTTGCTTCCCGGCCCACCCCAACAACTTTTCGAGAAAGAATTCCAACGAATTTTCAAGGGTGAAGCACTCACCAAACCAATATCGCAGGTAATTAAAAGAGTTACTGGATTATTTGAATTCCATCGAGATCTTTCGGAATTCTATTATATTAGCAACGTTGTTCGCTAAAATTTGTAGAAAATTAACAGGCTCGAGTTTTATATAAATTGTTTATGTAATTGTATGATCATTAACGAACGTATCGAAATTCAAAGTAAATCAATTCTTTGTTATTTCAAAATACTATCTTTTTATCAAATAATATGTATGTATGACACGGATAACGTTAAATGTTAAAGATTGTAAATGTATAAAGGTTAACTAAATATTTTCAATTTATCCAACTTGATTTATGGAAATATTTATATTACATTTATTAGATTAAAAATATTTTACTGTTTCAAATAAAGTAGCCTGATATTATCACATTTCGAACTGCATATACCTATTAGATATTATCATAACAGAATGGAAAAATCAAGATAATAGGTCGACCCTTGATGCCACCATCACCCTCGAAAAAGCACTCGTCGTCTGGTGACTCGTATGGATGTTTCAGCAAGCATCCGACTTATTTCAGTCCTGAATTAAGAGCCAAGCCAAAGAGAGAAAGAGAAGAGCCGAATTTCAAGATACAGCCTGGGAAACTTGGTGGACCGGGTTATGCGGATATTTGTTTCAGTCCTTATCCCACTTATTTGCACGATCCCTACGATCCCAAAGAAAGAAGGGATAGGAGGAAGGAAGGTATGATAGAGAGAGAGAGAGAGAGAGAGAGAGAAGTGCTCTGAATTAACAGCTTTTTTCGTGTCGACGTAGATCGTCCTACGTGCCCAACGTGTTTGGCCCTTTCGGTAGTTGTAATTAGGTCACGCTGCGTCGCGTCGCTTACCAGATTACATTTATTAAACGTGAAAGAGCTTGAGTGCGGTCGAAATGAATAGTATAAACTAAAATTCTCCCTATCGAGGCTGTGAAAATAAAATGAGATACTCGATGTAAGGGATTAAAAAACTCTCCCCCAAAGAAAAAAGAAAAAAGCAAAAGGAAAGGGAAGGAAAGGGGAGTAAAAAAAATCTAAAGAAGAAGAAGAAGAAGAAGAAATAAAAGAAAAGAAAAAGAATGATATTAACTACGAACGTACTAGTATAAGTAGTAGAATAAGAACGAGAAAGAAAGAAAAAGATGAGATAGCAGTGGATTAACGAAAAGTCGTTAAAGAGACGACGATTACGTGTGCTCTTTGCTAAGAGATTAAAATAAATGTCGGAGGATGCTGCTCAACATCCACGATGTGGATCTTTCGCACCTAAATTTTCGTCCTTTTCTTTTCCATCTAGGGTACATCCACTTCTTTCTCTTTTTAAGTTCTCTTTTCTTTTTTTTTAACCATACATACGTACGTACGTACGTACATATGTATGTATCACATACGTATATACATCTCTTTTTCTCTCCTCTTTTTCTCTCCTCTCTCTCTCTCTCTTTCTCTCTTTCTCTCGCGAACGTACATAAATAAATAAGTCGCGAGAACGAACGAGCGTACTTTTTTAAAAGAGATCTTCGCTTCCGGTGCTTTATCTTCCACGTTGACAAAGTGCTCGTCGCAGAACGAGCACGCGTACCACAGCGTAGTTAAGATCGTTTTTGGCTACTTTTTGGTACCAACCCACGCTTTTCATCTTGATCCATACGATATAGTTTTCTTCTTTCGTTTTACCTTCACGTTTTAATTTCTTTTATCTTTTTTCTTTCCTTTCTTTCTCTCTCTCTCTATCTCTCTTTGTCTCTCTCTTTTTTATTCCTTCTTTTTATTTTTTTTTTACTTTCTTTTTAAGTCCCATGTGTCAAGCTCGCTTTTCCTTTCTCTTCTTTATATTTTTGTTTTCATTCTTGCATATGTGTATGCGTGTTTCAGGATGAAAGAGGAAAAAGCGAAATTCGCTTTGAACATTTTTTTCCTTCACCGGTGCCCCTTATTTTTTCTCCTCTCATATATTTACGTATGTGTCCGTGATATATATATATATATATATATATATATATATATATATATATATATGTGCGTGTAATTTTCTTTTTCTTTTTGTCGCTTTATCAACAAACATTTGAAGACGCCGCAAGCAGATATTTTTCTCGCGACGTGTCACCTTATAAACACGTTTGTTTTAACGTAGTTCAGTCAAGTAAGCGAGAGAGTTATATTATCTTGGAAGTTAACGTAACGATTTTTTAAGTGTTTCGCTAAACGAGATAAGGATTATGGCAGTAAGCCGCGAACGATGTTATTTCGGCGAGAAGCGAGGGATGCAAAGTTTTAAGGAAAGTGAGAGAAAGAGAGAGAGAGAGAGAGAGAGAGAGAGAGAGACAGGAAGAAAGAGAAAAAGAGAGAAAAAAGAAAAAGGAGAGAGAGAGAGAGAGAGAGAGAAAGAGAGAATTTCGTAGTTAATGCGAAATAATGGTCTCAACATTGGCCGGTGTTAGATGTAATTCTCATCGTCAATGGTGAAACCCATAATACCACGCTTTATGACCGCTTAAAGTTTCCACCTCACGGAGTAAGAAATATATATTTGAATTCTTCGAAAAGTCATTCGCATTAATTACAACAGCTTTATATTTTCACGGTATTATCAAGTAAGAACGAGAAACAACTTTTTTCTTTTTAACGTTCGTGATTTGCTTATAAAAGAAGAAAAACAAAAAAACAACAAAACTTCTTGAAAATTTCTAAGTAAGTCAATGTTATTAATTCGACAACAGTTACTAAAACCATTCTCATTATTTCTCCTTTACTAACCTTTGATAATACTACATGTTGTGATTATATAAAGTTCTAAATTTAATATCACATTACAAGAGAGACAGAGAGAGAGAAAGAGAGAGAGAGAGAGAGAGAGAGAGAGAGATAGGGAGAGAGGTATAATAAAAGGTACGATGACCATCCTGAGAAGACAAAGTATATAATTTACATCGAGCTACACTCTACGAGAAAATTCATAGCTCGTTGCTACGGAGTAGTTAGCAAGCTAAAAGCTAATTAAGCTTTCCGTTTTCGCTGTTTGCTGTTTTCATTGCTGTCGAAAGGGAGATAGACGGGGAGAGAGAGAGAGAGAGAGAGAGAGCAAGAATGCATGCATCAACACAAATTTTAAGTGAAAATTACACATAGGATCCATTAACTCGTTGACGTTTCATATTCCACAGAGAGAACAGGGCCAAGTTTCTTGTCTACAAGCGCACCTCTCGATTATTTCCCACCGAATCCTTATCTCGATAAAAACCCTGGACCGACGTACGTGCGTCCAAAGGAAATTGGAGAAAAGATCATCGGTTCTGGTCATATCTATGTCCCATTCCCAAAGTCACCCGGTGGAAATCACGATGGTTGCTTCAGCAAGTTTCCGTCTTACATGAGTGAACCATATAGTCCCACAATCCCAAGAGATGCCACGACTGGACCACCATTGATCGCTGGTGGACCTGATCTACGAACAAAATATACTAACAGTATCATCAATCAGGTCACAGCTGTATCGTGTAACGCGACCAACTATCGAGAGTATCGCGAACGTGTCTACCCTTTGACCCAATAAATTTTTTTTTTATTTTTCTTAATACTTTGGGTACGTGTACGTTAGTTTCTTTCTTTCTTTTTCTTTTTCGTTGTCTTCCTTTTTTCCTGTCTTTTTCATGTTTCTGACTACTTCTCTTTTTCTTTTTCTTGTTTTCTGTATTTCGGTATTAAGCTCGAAACGATTTGGTAGATGCATCGATTCACTTTTAAGCTGATCGAACGGCTCGTTGTATCTTTCTCTTTTTCTCTCTCTCTTTCTCTCTCTCTCTCTTTATACTCGCACGATATACCCAAGAGCATTTTGTACAGAGGCCAATTAAACGTTCGTGTTCTCTCGATTTCCACCTGCTATCGCGAACTTTCCTAATGGATGACTCTAGCGCATTCGTAGGTAAAAACTTTCGTACAAAACAAATTGTATTCTCTCGTCGGCTCGACTTTAAATCCTTGTAATCCTCACCGCTAGGATATCCTTGTCGTCTAACTTTTACTTTTTGAAACGCATTCATTTTGATTTACAATGTATTGTTCCCTTTTTATTTTTATATTTGAACAAATATATACATATATATACATACATACATAAATACATACATACATACATACATATATATATATATATATATATACATACATACATACATATATATATATATATATATATATATATATAAAGAGTAAATGTATCGTGAGATCGTAAATGTCGTCCTCTCTTCTGTTTTCCTACATCTATTTTTACGAGGAAAGGTAATACAAGTCGATGCGAACGTAAAAGGATACCCTAACTCTGTTCCCTCCTCTGTTCTCGTTCTAGCTTCCTTTCAACTCCTTTTAAATCCGAATCCTTTTTAGTGACTTCATTTAGATACGGATAGTAGATCCATAGATACGTAATTTTCAAGAGTAACAACATCAATTTCAAACTACGTTCACAGCATTGCAAATGATCCGATAACCGATTTTATGTCTGAAGAAAGGATAAAGTCAATATATGAAAGTGTTCTGATTTTCCATGAGCTAGCTGAATGACGTAAGTTAAAGAACATATAGGTGATCAGTGAATCGAAATTCTCTTCTGTGTTCTGGTAAAAGGAACGAACGGTATGGTGAGGTGGAGAAGGTAAGGGAGGTGGATGACTGGGGTTCGGAGGGTTTCGTTTCCTCAGTCACGTAACTGGTCGGCACCGTGGACAAACACAATGGTGGAGAGTGCTGGGCACCCTCTTGGATTGACCGGCCCTTTCAAACTGAATCGGCTCCAAACTTACGCTAGTAATGAAATTCTAACGAACGTTCTCCGTCACCCCGGATAGACGACTACTTCTGTAGGTCGCAATTAAACGTTCCCAGCAAACAATGACTATCCGACGACAGGTTTCCTACCATATCGAATAGTTGAACCGACGAAGCCTTAGTATTTCATCAAGAGATACGTATTGGTACGTATATAATTTACCGTCTATTGTGCCTTCATATAAAACACATTACTATAGTCTTTTATCAGCTTTGCGTCACGTAACGTATCTGGCTTCCTCTTGATCAATGATCAGATTGATATATGTAGGTATTGATATAATAAGAGCAAGCGAACGAGAATATTTGTTTATTTGATTTCCGACTCTAATAACTTATCAATTATTCGATATCATGATGAATTCAATGATTTTCATTTCTAACGAAATTATCATTTTATATGATTATTTTTGAACCCATTCAATACATAGATTTATATTGTAAACGTACACAATCATTGTCTGACATAAAAAATAATTTCTGGAACCATATCCTCCAAAAAAGTGAACATGTCGAACGATTTAAAAAAAAAAAACAAAATACATGATACCAGGTCGAAACCAAATTGTGCGTATTGTTTTTACAAAAATTGAATGATCGAACAGTTTTTTTGTTAGAAACAAAAGAGAGAGAGAGAGAAAGATAGAGATAGACAGAGACGCACTCAGTTGCTCAATTGGTGTAAAAGCGCAATAAATGTTTTGCATCAATAAGTTCGTGCTTGCCAAGAAAAATATTCTTCAATGATCGCATTGGGGGGTTTTAGATGTGGCGTAAAAGAGGAAGTAAAGGAAGAGAAGGTAAGGAAAGAAGAGGAGAAAGTAGAAAAAGAAGGTCGTCACGATTCTTGCGAGATTTATTCCGTAGCTGAAGCCGACCATTTCTTCAGAGCGGCGTGTCGTTGCTCCGGTATTAAACATTCCAAGCATCGCGATACCTTTCCAATACACAACACGTTATCCAGAGTTCTACGGTGGAAGATTCAAGGCAACCACACGTGTACACACACACGAACACATAGACACATAGACGTTTGTACTAGGATGGTGGTGAAGAGTTCTATACTCGTTTGAAAGGCTATGACTGTCGTGAAAATAGAAGAGAAAAGGCAAAACGAGAGAGAGAGAGAGAGAGAGAGAGAGAAGCTTTGAAAAGAGGATCTCAAAATATGCGACATCGAATCCACGGAGATCTATCGAACGATCTTCTTCCATACATTTTATTATCAATATAAAAATTGTATCTATAATTATAACAAAGTGGATAAAAATATTAAATTTTATTGGCGACGTTACTGTTATTATTAAATTCCTCTTTCTAAATTTCTCTATGAATGATGTATAACAAAATAAAACTGACATCTGGTCTAGTGAGAATAAGTTCAATCGAGCACATAAACGTTAATCGAATTAAATGTCATTAGGTTCAACGATATTTGAAATGAAAGAATTGTTAAGAGGAATCGATCGTTTCGCTTTTTCAATTCTGACGAACATTCGATTTCATCGGACAACTGCTGATGCGATTCCGTTTCTGCCAGCTGATAGAGTAAGGTCTATATTTACGCGACAGAATAAAGCCACTTGTTTACCTACGTACTCTCGCGACAGAGGTGCCAACGAAGAAGCTACGAGAGCTCGGTTTATCGTTGTTATACGAAAGTGTGTGTAACCGTGGTGTAGCAAACGTGGTGGTAGAACGTTGTAGTGGAAGCTATTCGATGAACGAGTCGAGTAAATCTACGGCTCGTTAAAGCTAGAACGGTCCTAGAGACTTAATTCGATTCGTCTGCTTCGAGGTACTATTGGGAGAGATACAGAAGAGTAAAATGAGAGAAAGAGAGAAAGAGAGAGAGAGAGAGGGAGTGGAACGTTCTATAGCCTCGTAACGAACGATCGAAAGTGCTCTATGGTGTTCGATCGAAGGAACATTTTTACAAGAGCGTCGATATCGTTAATTACACCGAGACCGCGCGATCTTGTCTTCTAATCCTCTCGAACGATCGATACTCATTGATTCTAGCTAATACGTAAGAGAAAAAATCCTTTATATATTATTAGTGGGTAGAAAAGATCGCTTGTATCTTCTTTCTCTAATGCATTTTATCGAACATCATCCATCGACGCTTTTCTTACTTAGATATTGTAGCTTTGTTAATTTTTATAATCGCATTACATAGACACTCATTACACATATACATTATATTTGTCAGTTGATTATTGAAATCCGACGATGTTTTCTTTAGAACAATAATCTCAAGAATTTCAAAGTCAATGTTATATTAACTAATGATATACAGAGTTAGAGAGTATGTCGCTAACACGTGCTCCTGTCTGATTAATTTTACTGTCTATTCTGAGAACGTCACTGCTGTTACCGAATACTACAAGATTTCGCAAGTTCCTATATTGTTATTAAATGTTCCGTAGAGAGAAATATTAATAAATTTGAATTGTAAACGATACCTGTATGTATAATATTAAAGATCTCTTTTCTCTTATCGAACGATCTTCGATTAAGTTCGTCAATGAAAATAAATTGAAGTCGTAATGAATAAAAGAAATGCAAAACGTTTCGAGATATTCGCTTTGAGAACAAGATCGAACTGTGCTAATGATTCATATCGAAGCAATATCGAAGGATATTACGAGATATTTAATCTGTTAAAAAATTATTGGTCGATGATGCGGTTCGTGTTATTTTATTTTTAAATGGAGATGAAATGTTTCATACTTCATCTTGACTCTCTTTCTTTTTTTGATTTTCTACTAAATATCTCAGCACCAGTTTTTCCAATGTGACACTCAACGCTTTTGTTTTTACTCTCTCTCTCTCTCTTCTTTCGTTTACTTTTTTTCCTTTTTCCATCTATTTCACAGCTTCTACTAATCTCAGAATAAAAGTCGCACTGGTGTGATCGATGTGAAACGCGTTCGCAAAAGGAACTCTTCATTAAAATCTAACGAAGAGGAAGAAAGATAGCAGGATGGTTTTCGAAAACGAAGTTGCTCTTATCTATATCGACGATTTTCGAAACGTTCTTTAAATAATGATCTTTTCTTAGTTTCTAGTTATTCGAGAAAAAATAGAGAAAAGGAAAAAAGAAGAAATTTAGCGACTAAATTCGCGATTAAATTATTTTTTCAATTGTTAAAAATGCCGTTTAATAATTCTTGAATTGCTGAAATTTGCATTAACTACGAGAAACGGTAATTACCGGGGCTTAATTTATCCCGGAGATTTCAGCTAGATCGTTTGACGTTAGATCCTTTCCCAAGGAGAGATGGTATGAGAGAAGAAAAGCATTTCGACCGCAAAATCGTACGCGACGTCTTCTTAGACGGTCGAAAACGATAGAAAATCCAGATGACGGTGGCCAACCTGGGTGCTTTCAATTATGAAAACGTTTCTATGTGCCATTGTCGCACGGCATTGTTCGACGAGCACAATCGAGAAGATAATTAAGCGATCTCTACGAACAGAGGACGCGAAATTCATTATGTAACAGAGCGACGCGATCGTTGCGACACGAGAACCTTAGAGAGAGAAAATGAAAGTGTGAGAGAAAGAGAGAGAGAGAGAGAGAGAGAGAGAGAGAGATCGTTATCGAGCTAGTTTTCTTCGTAGGGACAGATCCCTACTGAAAAACGCCGTTTACTTGTGTCGTAAAGCTCCCCGTAAGCCCGTACATCGTGAAAAAAAGAATATCTGATAAGATCAGCGTAAAAGTTTATCTACAATCGTTTCTTCTAGTTTCTATGTTTATATTAAAGTATTCATTTACATTTTATCAGATATTACAATTCATATAATATTTTTAATCGATTGGAGTTGTACATTTTATTTTATTTTAATCCATGGAATGGTAAATTTGAAATATTTGGAGAACGATGAAATGAATAAATATAAAAAAAAACAAACTACATTTTTAATGTAGATAAACGAAATATGATAGTAAATTGAAGTACAGATATTTATACAAATATATACATATATATGTATATACACATATATGTATTTTCCATGTGAAAATTTTTCTTGAAGATAAAAGTCATCCTAGCAAGTGATGGCTCGTTAAATAACATATGTTTTTGATCGGCGTTCTAGCACGTTGTGAAAGATGGTAATCGAATAATAAATGGAAAATCAAGATGGTCGTACGATTGCTCGTAGGAAATAGGACGACGGCCAGGATCGGCATCGTTCTTAAAAGGATATTCCCCTTTTTCCAAGGGTCTCACGTTTTTATAGGGAAGACAGGAAACTTAAGTTAGCGACTACTTTCGGAAAAGCTTCGACGTCTCCACTCATTTTACGTGCACTCGTCGTGGATCGCGATCACGAGAGCAGGCGAACGTGACTTCCAATTTCGTTGACAACGATTTACGGGTAGACGTGCTCAACTCCACGATCCTCCACGAAATTTCTTGGAAGGAGAGAAAAGAATTTTGAAACTTTTTTATACCCAACCTGTCTTCTTGGATCGGAATAATGTTTTAAAAAATTTTATATACACATATACATATATATATACATACAATACATATTTCTTTTTCATGCTCCCTATATTCCCTAGAAAAAAAAAACAAAAAACAATAATTACATCACTACGAAATATTCCGATGAAAATCGTTGTATTAATTAAAAGAAAGAATTTTAATGAAATTACGCGATAAAAAAATATATATATACATTCATTCACTTTTTCTCGAGTAAAAGAATATCAAATATATATTTGCACGATGTCGCATGGTCTCGGATAAACGGAAAAAAGAAGGAAGTATGAGTCTCTTCTATTGCGATTTTGAGATGAAAGGAGAGTGCGATAACGCGGATGACTGGACACCAAAACGCATACCGGCATCGGAAGTTTGAAGGTAAACCGCAAGCGAGATTATATAAACGTGCAAGGATGCTTTCAACATCTTCTCCCTCTCTCTGCTATCTCTCTCTTTCTCTTTCTCTCTCGGTACTCGTGGTACAGCATTCGATATTCTGTAGAAAGAGAAAGAAAGGGAAAGAAAGAGAGAGAGAGAGAGAAAGGGAGAGAGAAAGAGAAGGAGAGAGTATGTTGGTCCTCTCCATTGAAGCTATTCTTACCATATGTATGCTGGTTTTAGCTTGTCGAGATAGATATTCCTAACATTCGTTGAAACGGCCGGCTTTACGGCAGCTTTCGTGCTGAAAGCTCGCTCGGGTGCGGCCGTGCGTCCTTCTCTCTTTTTCTCTTTTTCTTGCACTCATACAGTCACATTCAAAGAAAAAGAAAGAGAGAGAGAGAAAGAGAGACCATAGCCGACCACCTTCGTTCTCTATCGTCCTTATATTTCTCGCACTCCTTTCCGCCTTTCATTCTACGAAAGACCAAGCACAGTATCTTTCTAAAACTTCCCTTCCTTTCTTCCCAGCCCTTCTCTTCTTCCATCCTTTCTCACTCCCTTCCCTTTTATTTCACACGGTCTTCTTTCCCTATACGAAATCCTTCCGTCCGATTTTCTCCTTCCACTTTTCTGTATGGCCTTCCTTCTTATCCATCCTCTTATACTCCTATTTATTTTCTACTAGTATTTCGTACTTTAGTCGTCCTCGATCTAAATGTTTTCCTCGTGTGCCGATTCCAATCAACGAATGCTAATACTTTCATTCAAACTGATCTTTGAACGATTCAAGTGAAAATGTATTAGTCTCGTTAATTGATATTAATGAATAAAATAAAATAAAACAAAGTAAAACAAAATAAAAAAGGGAGAGAGAGAGAGGAATAAAGAATAAATTTTGTTTCGTGAAATAATTCGTCTTTCGAAATAGTAAAACGAAATAAAACGAAATCAAACAAAATCGAATAATAAAATTTATATAATTTACAAGAAAACTAAAAGATAAGGGAACGATCGTTGCCACATAATATCGTTGAAAGTAACGAGAAATATTCGTCTTTGTTTTTGGATGATTTAACACCTCCATTGAACGTTCTCATATCCTTTCCCAACACCATCCTTGATTTTAACCTTTCCTCTCTGTCGTCCTTCTTTTTTCTTTCTTTTCTTTTTTCTTTTTCTTTTTTTTTTTTTTAAGTTTCCGTTACTTCCACTTCCCTCGCGCTTACTTTTTTACTCTTTCTTTTTCTATTAGAGATCACCGTTGCACTCAGACAAACTTTCGAGTTAGTTCAAAAAGAGAAAAAGAAGAGAGAGAGAGAGAGAAAGAGAGAAAGGAAGGGCAAAGGCTTGACGCGAGCATTCGTACTCTCTCTTCCGTACGAACTTTTGGATTTCCTGCGTTTCATTACGCCTCTACTATTTTGCTCCTCCTCTCATCCTCTCCCTCCTGCTCTCACTCCCTCCTCCTCCTACCCCCTCCACAACCACTTCTCATCCTTCCCATCCAACCAACATCACCACTACCACTACCATCTTCTTCACCCAACTCATTCCTCATCTCTTTTCGTTGCTTTCTCGTCGCGAATGCCAGGCAGCCAGCCAGGAAGTATTCCTCCTATTTATTCGGCATGAATTTTGATAAGACCCTCGACCTTTTCATACGGCTAACATTATCTTTTAATAAGACACGATCTTCAGAAACGGCGTGCTGCCTGTAGAAAGAGAAAAAGAGAGAGAGAGAGAGAGAGAAATGGAAAGATAGAGACAGAGCGAAAAAGAGAGAACGTTGAAAACGTATGGAAATGTATTCCCTCGATTTACTCGATAGACTGACTAGTCGGCTCGTTTCTAACATATATCTTTACGTCGAATTTGGCAGTGATGAAATTAATAATAACGAAATATTAACAAATATTTTTTTATCTTGACATCGAGTTTGCATCGATTTTCTATCGGTTTTATATAAAAAGGATGTTTGTTTCTTTTTTTCTTGTTTTCTTTCTTCTTCTGATTTTTAAATCGGTACGAAGAAAAAGAATTTTGAAAAGTTGTATAGAAAATTCATTGAAAATTAGTATTAAAAAAAAATGTTTATTTTATTTTATCTATACAATAGATAAGTATAAAATAGCTCACACTGTAAAAATTTTTAATGAACCATTGATATTTTTCCCCTAAGCGTTGAAAAGGATAAATTAAAAAAGGTAAAACAAAGGTAAAACGTTGAATTGTTATTTAAAAAAAAAAAAAGAAAACAGTAATAAAATAAATTAACGTTGAAATAAACGATGTCAATAATTTTCAAATCTCAACGCGTAAAATTAAAGGAGCGATATTTTATGGTATAAATATTGCAAAATGTTTGAACTGTAGATAAACCTCGATGCGTGTACTCGATTCGAATTATTAAAATGATTCTTTGGGATATATATATATATATATATATATTTGTGTATTTGTTTTCACGCACGTATAAAACACGTGTATTCGTTGAAACGGGCGAGAAATCAATCGGGAATGAAAACGCTTAAAACGCAAGTAGCGACAAGCGGGAAGCGCGTCATTAGATTTATACGGTTCTATACGCTTTTGCGGGAACGATTTGCGTGGCTTATCGTTCTCGATTACTCGAGAGGTATACATATAAAGGTAGAGATATACGTAGATATAACGGTTACGTATGTGTAACGGCGGAAATTTCGGTAGCGCATCGTATAGATACGCACGGACTCGCGCGCATGCACCAGTGATAAATGTACGTGGCAGCTGTTGCTACGGAGCTGAACGCGGCGAGTATCATAAATATTATAACTAAAGTAATCCGATAAGGGCCAAACTGTACCCCGCCCGTGTTCCCACAAACTTTCAGATGGATAAGCTAATCGTACTCCTACAAATTTTTGGTTAATTTCATTAAAACTTTACCGGGATATTAATCCAATAATTAAGATCTACCTATGTACATTTACAACATTCCTTCTGATTATGTCCCGAAGAAATTCAATGTTTTTGACAACGTTTCGACGAAAAGGAAAAAAGAGGAAAGAAAGAAAATTGAAAAGAATATTTAGAAAAAGAAGAAACGAACGAGAAGGAAGAAAAAAGAAATTCTATCCCGGAGAAAAAGTCCACCGAAGTGTCGTTGGAAATCGTCGTTTCCTTTCAAATGATCGATACAGATGAAGCAAGATGAGAAATATTAATAAACGAAATGCGGCGTCCCTCGGATAACGAGTTCGCCGTATGGCTGGCATTTCCCAAGGGATAAAGCAACCGGATTCTAATTACTTAGCGAAATCCTTGTCCCAGGGAAAACGTTATACGACACTACACCGTAGTGGAACAATCTATTTCGAGGTTCTACGTCCCTCTTTTACGGATGGCCATGTTTCTCACAACGAACGTTAGACGAAAAAATCTCCGAATTTCGTTGAAATAAAATGAGAGGAACTCTGGAAATAAGATTATAGGGTGATCTTCCTCGTTCGACGTGATTTTTATTGCATTGCCATGATGTATTCTCGTTAACGGATAATGCATCATTAAAGGAGATTGAGAGAGCTAGAGATAGATAGATAGGTAGATAGATAGATAGATAGAGAGATAGAGAGAGAGAAAGAGAGAGAGAGAGACAAAGAGAGGGATGGTATGTGACATCCGTTAGTCGTGGGAAAGCCGATCGATTTCCCCTATCCCTTGTGTGTATCGACTGCACGTTGTTCGATTAGCCGCGTACGTCAACGGATCAAACATATTTCATCGAGTGTCCATATAGTAGACTCTCTGGCCATGAAACTCACGATATACTGTCTGAGAGTGCCTGTGGAGTATCATCTCATATATCTAAATGCGTACGTAAGTAAATAATAAATTTTTCAATTAACAAGAGAAAGATTAATTCAATGGAAATTACGATGAGAGTATAACGGATTAGTATTCACAGAAAGAAGATGGATGGGATAAACGAATGAAAAGAAAAAACAAAATAATAATAATAATAATAATAATAATAATAATAATAATAATAATAATAATAATAATAATAATAATAAAAGTACAAGATAAAGATCGAATTTTTTCGTTATACGAACGGAATTATTTAAAATTCACTTGCGTTCATCCCGAATTTCGTTAACCTTGCTACTCTGTCCGTTCGTGTGAATCCGAGAAGACTCTCTTCTCATAACGCTTGAATCTTAAAGCGAGCAACTCCGGGGTTGCGAACAGTTTACCGCTATTTGTCCCAGGGGTTGAATATCCGCTTCAGAATACTCATACTTATGTACCACGTATATGTATATATGTACATGTTTAAGCTCGGAATGTAGCAACGTGCTGGAAGAGGTTTGAACGAAGAATGAAGAAAAATTCTTATTTCGAAAAAATAACGTTAAAGCGTCTACCTTACGGGATTTTTTTGGTTAAAATCTTCCAAAGATTATATATTAGTTTATTCCTTTTACTCCCATAAGTCATAAAAAAGAAAAGAAAAAAGAAGGAAACACCAGAAACAAATTCACGAGTTTGTTCGATGTAATCCTATTATACAACGAAAATAACGAAAAAATTTCGTATTTTCTCGAGTTTTCTTTTACAGGTTAGATATTAAATATAAAGGAGAGGAAAAATAAGTATATATATATACATACATATACACACACAAACATATATACATCCGAATGTTTCATCGTTTCATGTTTCCACAGAATTTATATTTTCTATTTGGATTTGAATGTATTATAAAAAAATAGTTAAAAGTTTATAAGTACGAATATCAAAGCTTTCTGCATGACTTTTCTCATCGTATACGCATGTATAAGCGAACGGTAGAAATAAAAAGAAAAAAGAAGGAAAAAGAAAAAAGAGAAGAGAGGAAAATAAAATTGAATTTTCCCGATTTTAATAAAAGATCCATTTTCAAAGAATAAATCGACGACTAACGTGGATGTACATATGCATGTATATGCTTACGTCACGCGCGTTCATACGTATGTACGTACGATTGCACGCGGGAAAAATGCTCGTTTTCTAAGAGATCCTTTGGATGGTTTGGAAGCATTCCAACAGTCAGCTGAGCGCAATGCTTCCCACCACCTTGTTCTCTCTATGCTATCTGCTTTATTGAATCACCAGGCCCTGTTACTCCGACCTTTATCCCAGCGGGGCAATCTGCCATCTTACCTTCCATGCCTGCACGCGTGTTTTCTTTCTTTTCTTTCCTTCGTTCTTTCTATTTCTTTCTTTCTCCTTCACTCACTCGTTATTTCTTATTCTTTTTTCTTTTCTTTCTATCTTCCTTCCTTCCTTCCTTCCTTCCTTTCCTTCCTTTTCTTGAAAGAGAAAATATCTCTTTAGGTACCGTCTTATCGTTTTACACGCCTTCTTGCGATTTTTGTGAAAAAAATATATATATAAATAACTAAAACTGAACTGTAAATATATGAGTAGGTAATATAAGTAAAAAATAGATATAAGTTATGTTCGATCTTTCTTGTTTTCGACGAATTTTTAATGCAGTCATTCATACTTTTATTTTTTCAAAAATGGTTCATTCATTTATACTTTTATTTTTTCATTGCTTTTTTTCTTTTCTTTCTTTTTTTTTTTATTAATTTTGTACATGCGCGCGTACGAGTGATGTCGAATCAACGTGGAAAATATGTTTTTGACGTATACAATTCCTATCCAATTTGTGAAACGAGTTTATTTAACCATTGTAAATTGATAACGTATTCTTTCTCATATTCTATTATCAATTTGACATTACGTGGCTGTATGCATTGTTTCATATTTAGATAATAATTGTAGGAAACACATAACTCCATGAACGATTCTTGCACGTTTCCTACACCAAACTAATTTAATTTTCTACAAAATTTAATAATCAAATTGGATCACCAAGGAAATACAAAATTATTGAAATGTTCCCATTATTGCGATATGAATTCATAGAATTATTTATGTTTCATGACGCAAGCAAAAGGCAGATTACGTAAATTTTTCGAAGACAAATGATAATGCGCTTAATTAATTTCTTACCAGTATTTTCCATACTTCGACGAGTGAACATCGAAGAGAAATAAATTTATTTTTATGGGGGAAAAAAAAAACAAATACTTTGCATTATTACTCGTTGGATTATGTCGAACGAATGAAGCATTTAAGATTCTTAAAAACTTTAACACTTTTATAATAATTGATCCATTTGCGTGTCCATATATATACACATACACGCTTATATATATTTAGGTAGCAAACTTTATTTTATCGCGATAGACCGAGGGAACATATAGGAAAGTACAGACGATTATGATTTCTACAAACTCGACCTCTTCTCTTGGTCGCTCGCGTTGAACGCGTTAAAACCTAGCGCTACTGGCGTTTACTTAACAAATGTTCTGTATGTACGCTGGGCTTTCCTTGATTTATGAATACCCTTTTCGTTTCCGAGCTGTTCCGTAACAAATTCGTAAATTTATTATACGAGCGTACAACGTGAAAGAGTCTTTTCCTCCTTCTATTTTTTCTTCTCTTCCTTTTTGTTTTTTTATTTTCCTCCTTTCTGTCTCTCATAATTAAAGTCACTTTCTATTAAGAGAGACTTCGAAGTATTACTTGGCTATATAAATTCTGTCGTAGCACTGTTATTAAATATAGCAAACGTTCGTTTCTTATCGCTGAAGGTAAGAAACTACAAAGTACCTATGTATACTTATATACAGGATCTATCGTTGATGAACAAAAGAAATAAGACAAAAGCCATTTTCCATTTCTCCTCCTTTCATTGGTCGATCGTTTGCTTTCAATGTTCGTCTGCAGACTCCGAAGAAGCTACTAGTGCTTCTATCGACCTTGTTCTAGCTTAAAAGCTCCGTAGATTGATTACTTGTTCGCGATGCCTGTTAATTGAGCGATCCCCTCAGGGAAACATCGCGTTTACATGCAATTCCTTTTCTCCCTCTTTCTCTCTATCTCTGTCTCTCTCTCTCTCTCTCTCTTTTGTGCACCTGGGTATTAAATTGATTATAATACCTATGACGCCGGTAGATGTGCTAATTTGCATATAGACACGTGAACGTGACAGACTCATTAACACGTACGTACATACACTGTTCCATTTTGAAGAAGAAAACTGCACCTGCGACCATTTTACGTATATTTATGAATAGAAAGTAAGAAAAAATGTCAAGTTAAAATTACATAGCTTTACGATACTCTTCCCTATCTAAAATAACCAAAGAACTATGTTATTGATAGTCCGACAGACATGAAAATTTATTCAACGCGTTTTGTATACTTCAATATAATGTAAAACAAACTTTTTATATTAAAAGAAATAAAATATTATTTCTATAGAAAAATTATAGAATTTATATATTATAAAGGAATGAATATATTAGAAAGGCTCAACGTTTTGGGATTGACCTACGTGTCTAATCATGAATCAAGAGATGTAGGGTAAGCCTACGGCGGATCAAGTAGCGAGATACTCTCCGAAGTACACAATGCAATATGCCGATGTCCCAGCTCCCATACCTACGTAGTAATCCCTCGAAGCGCGAACCCATTGACTGTATCTGGCAGGGTTGTAACTGGGTACTCACTGGACCGTGATTCGTCGAGTTCGTACAATTCTACGCTTTCGCATACACGTATTTTCGCGCTAACATTCGGTGCACAAGACACGCAGCTAACGCATTATTCTATCTTTG
The DNA here is from genome assembly GCF_905475345.1 of Vespula vulgaris. Classification (NCBI taxonomy): domain Eukaryota; kingdom Metazoa; phylum Arthropoda; class Insecta; order Hymenoptera; family Vespidae; genus Vespula; species Vespula vulgaris. Next base: position 3,066,193 of record NC_066591.1, on the reverse strand, counting down.
CTTACTTTATCATAGCGTTGCAAATTTCTTTCTCTTTCTATCCGTCTTTCGAATAAATTGTTGTTTCGACACATCTTTTCGCAAAAATATAAAATGCGTATATGTTAATCAATTATTAGTGAATTCCAATTAATATTAATTTACGTTTCATTGATAATACTATTTTCCTGTGAAATTTGTATTTTAATATTTCTTTAGCATGTATTTTTTATCAGCACCATGAACACGATGTAATAAATTTTGTTTCATTATAAAATATTCAGTATTCCAGCAACGATATTACTTTCTTTATAATTATGTATAATAAAATGAGAAACTGTGCAAGAGAGAAAGAAAGAGAGAGAAAAAGAAAAAGAAGGAAAGGCAAGAGTTTTTCTTTAGAGATTGTTTTTTAGTAATTTTCTTCTAAAGAAATGCACAGAATAGCTCTCATTATTGTCACTGGGTGCATATCAGTTTCTATGGGATCAAGATGGAAGGTATTTGAGAACAACGAAGAAGCTTTTCATTCTGGGAAATTGTTGAAGAATCTAACAGAGCAATTAAAACTCATCAAGGTGTAAACAGGATGGTGAAATTTGATCGATAAGGATTTAATTAAAACGTGGTCATTCGGTGTTTACTGTACATATATACATACATATATACATACATATATATACATACATAGATACGTATGTATGTACATATATGTTGACTGCGATGACTATATCGAAATAGAAATATGAAATACACCTGCGTAGGCGTATGGAACTCACTCGTTGAAGCGTGATATCAAACAATGGGACTCTGCAAGTTACGATATATCCATCTACCGTTTGCATAGTTATGAATATTCCGTTCGAATAATGTAAAAGAGCTCGTGTAAGGGGTTACATGGTCTGCTAGAATATTTTCCAGATATCGTTTCTGCAATGTTCGTGTTCATACCATTAAAAAGAAACACACATACGCAGAAATAAAAATCGAAGAAAACAGAAGAAACAAAAAAAAAGGGAAAGAAAAAAAAGGAAGAAAAAAATATTGGATAAAGAAGAAAAAAAAAATAATAAAGAAAAAAATATCGAGGAAAAATCGGTCGGTCGGTCAGTTTCCAATGTAATCGAATTGCGTCGCGATGCAGTCGAGAACGAACGGGAAGTATAATTTCAATTGGAACTTCCAAGAGAATAGACAAGAATCAAAGTCGACGACTTTGACGTCGTTCTTATAAAGCTTGCAGTTTCCTCTGATCTTTGATCATAATTAATTACGTAAAAAAAAAAAAGGAAAGAGTATCGGACTCTTTTCTCGCGATATTACTTATCGAGAACTTGCGAGGATTCATAAGAACGGTAAAAAAAAAGAAAAAACAAGGAAAGAAAAAAAAACAAGAAAGAAAAAAATGGGGAAAAAATTTCGATTAATTAAATATAAGTCACATCGCAAAAATAATTACTTGTAAAATCTAAATTGATACTGTCGATCATTTATCAAATGTAACGTGTCGATTTTTTTTTTGTCGAATGCAAAATAAACATTTCTCTGTTCATTTCTATTATGTCGAATTCATTAAATTTTTCAATTAATTTTATCCTTCAATGGTATTAATTTTGACATTCGTTCAATAGAAAATCATCTATTGCATTTTTTTCATCCCTATATAATCTTTAACCTACATTCATATCTTTTATAATCTATGAATTCTCTTTGTTTTATACAAGGATTTTTTATTTCGAACCTTGCTACGAATTAATTCGACGAATTGGATTTTCTTCGTGGCGAGCGTACGATATTTGAGGTGAAATTGTTTGAATAATGCGCATTGTGAGAAGTAGCGAATTAAAACGCATTGCATATAGAATGGCGTTGAATCTCTACAGGGTGTAGAACGGAATTATACGAGAACGAAATTTCTAAAGACAAGTAGATTTTACGAATTGTCTCTCTCTCTCTTTCTCTTTCTCTTTCTCTTTCTCTTTCTTTCCTTCTTTCTCACTTACTTTCTCTCTCTTTCTCTCTCTCTCCCTCTCTCTCTCTCTCATACACATACAAATATGCACATTTTTTTTCTCGTTTTCCCTCTTTTGGCGAATGGTCGAGTAGTGTAAATCGGTCAAACTCATTATTATAGTCCTTACCGAATTTGTAAAACTTTTTCCTGTTCTCACTTCGATCGAATTAATTCAAGTCATTAGTCGTAGAACTCCGCGAACTGTATGAATAATAATGCCCTATGAATAATTTGCCGCAGGAAAGTGTTGCGTTGAACGCACGTTGGTAGTTCCGATATGAAGCTCGTGTTAAATTTTAATTTTAATCACGTTGCCATTACGTTAGTAGGTTCTTAGATGAAAATGGTCGTATGCATGGAAAAGATCCTGGCATGAAAGCTTTTTCCCTGATCTTTTTTTTTCGTCAGCCTACTCTTATCCTTAAAAAGAATTTTTTTCCAAATGGCTGAGCTATCCCGAATTCCGCTTCAATGGCGGGCACGTTTGACGATTACAACGTAGCTAGGGACGTAACGTGAAATTCTCATGTGACACAAACTACTATTTTGGGAATAGTTTGAATTTTAATGCGGGTACGCGTAAAACATAAAAAAGTTTTCCTGTTTAAACGCCAAGGAATTGTTTACGTTATATTACGATCAGGATAACCTTTTAAGTCGGCACTTAGTCGGATTTTATGGGCGTCCTTGCCTGATTAGACATTTAAGATATACCTCGTTTACTTGAAACAGTAGATAAAATAATTCTACTTGTTAAGATCCTTTTTATTTAAGATATTTCCTGAAAAAATATACTAGAAATAATGCAATGCTTAAGAGAAATGAAATCTCCCATAAATCCGTTCTCAAACAGACATCATTTCGTTTGCTTAATCCTATACGTTTCAACAAAACAAAAAGAATGTTTTACTTACGTTTATTCACTTTGCACTATTCCCCTATCCAATTACGCGAGCCAGCTTAAACAGACAAGCTCGTTAGTTCCATCGTCACATTAACTGGCGATACGTCTCGAGTTCTAAGGCAGATTGCTGTTCAAGGAGTCCGTTTGTCGGTTGCATCCGAACGTTTGATCGTGACTACTTAGCAAGAGGGTGAAGGAAATACTCTTACTGAGAATGAGAAAGTGTGAGAGATAGAGACGGAGAGAGAGAGAGAGAGAGATAGAGAGGAAGCAAAATCCGTTTCAGTGTGCTAGGATACGGAGCTTAGTACTCGACACACTGCCTCTTCCTCGCTTTCTCACTTTCCTCAGACTCTCAGCACGGTTCAGAAAGGACACTACTCGGCCACAGGCTAGGGAATTTCGGGCGGTGAGAGGGTACACTCTCCGGGGAGGAGATAAGTGCTCCTTGTCGAGTTCGCGTGTTTGAGTGGCAGAGAATTGCACGGCAGGGTCATCGCTGAGAGCACCGGTGCTTCGGTCGAACTCAAACTATCGTCCCACTAAATCGCTCGTATTACAGAATTTCCACCCTCTCTCTCTCTCTCTCTCTCTCTCTCTCATTTCTCTGTGTGTATCTCTCTCTCTCTCATTTCTCTGTGTGTATCTCTCTCTCTCTCATTTCTCTGTGTGTATCTCTCTTTCTCTCTCTCTCTCTCTCTCTCTCTCTCTCTCTCTCTCTCTCTAACTACTTTTATATGGAAGTCTATGTAACATAAATAGAGTGTATTAGAGTACAAACGCAACGACAGTGCGTTTGTGAAATTATTACAGAAGAGACTTTTTGTATTTAAAAGGTGATATCGTTTGCGCGATAAATTAATATCATAAATTATTCTACTTAGAGTAATTAAATATCTTGACGTAACCGTAGCAGTTGTATAATTTTCCATGATATTTCGTATTTCTTGATATCTTGACTCAGCTTGTATGGATCCTAAGATGTAAGTTCAGCGACTACGAAAATCCAACTTTATAATCTGCTCATAATCTAGAGAGATAAATTATAAGAACATTCATCTAATCGTGAATATCATTGTACGTAGAATATCTACGTAGAAATACTCGTGTATATTTAACGTTAACGTACCGCGTTCGAGTATCTTCACAAAGTTTTGGATCGATAAATAAACTTTCCTCGTGTACTACGTGAAACTCGTCGACTTCAATTTCCACCCAACACACACACAAATACACACAAACCATTGAACACGTACGATACGAAATATGCGAATTATACTCGACCAACTTTTCACTTAGTATGTCATGACTACGTTATTAATAAAGTAACCAAACCGAATTGCGAGAAAAATTGAATTTAAAAAAGAATTTTCCTTTCCATCGGTTATCGCAAGTAACGCGATTGCATGTCTCATTACATACTAATTACCACATTAATCGTATTCCAATCCGATCGTTTCAGTTTCAATCGGTCCATTTGATCGAGCGGCTGATCGAGCTCATTCGGCATTTAAATCGAAATTCGACGAGTTCCCGTTTTCCGAGTATTTACGCGCTCATAAATTAAGTCGAACGTGCATCGGATATATCCGTTGGTAGGTACGATTCTCGAAGTTGGCCGATGTTCGCACAATAACCCACCCTTCGTTTCCCTTCGTCGAGGTACTGCATCACTCTCTCACTCATTCACTCAGTCTTACTCTCTCTCTCTCTCTCTTTCTCATCACGTACACACGCATATACATACTCACACACACCATTAGTTGCTCTCCTTCCTTGTTATTACACTTCCTGCTCTAAATGGAGCGACACATTACCCCGGCTTACCCATCATCGCTCCTACCTACGATACCCACGGCGTTCCTGATATCGCTCGAAAACTGCCTCGCCTCCGTCCGACCGTCCGTCTAATCTGGACCGTTCTGCAATTACCCACTGCAGGATGCACTCTCTCGTCGACCATAAACGAGCGTTTAAATCGAATCTCGCGCATTGTCCTTATCACAGGACACGAGCTAGTATTCTCCTACGTCTCTGTCTAAGTTTATTTTGATCATCGTTCCCGATAAACATTGCATTAAACTATCTTCCGTGTTTCTTGAGAACAAAATAGATTCTCAATGATTTTTATAACGGAGAATTTCGATCACCGTTTCGAACATATAAGCCAGAGGAAAAGAATGAGAAATTAGAAACGAGTTTTAAATCTGGAGGATTAATGGATCTAACGAAGAAGAAAAAGAGAGAGAGAGAGAGAAACAGAGAAAGAATGAAGCACGAGGCAAAACACGATCGTATATCACTTCTCGTTCCTTATGTTCTTGGAACGAGTCAAGAACGTCTTAACTTGCCTGCGGTGCCAAGGATTCGATTTAAATCTTTCTTTAATCGTGTCTTAGCGTGCTCCGCGAAACACTGTGTTCGAAACGATTTGAAAAAGGAATAAAAAGAGAGTTCGAACGAGCGTGCCAAGAATTATCACCCGAGTTCCTTTCGCTTTCAGATAGTGGACATGATCTCCGGTTGTAACGACCCACGTGCACAGACTTTACGACTTTACAACGAGCTTAAACTTCGAGAATACTAAGTACGTGATCAATTTTATGGAACGTATTTATTTTTGTCATGATTTTGTTCTAATTGGAGAGATCTACTATTATTTATCTAAGAATTCAAATACCTATCTTGAACGAAATTTTTTCTTTTTTTTTTTGTTAAAACAAATAAATATTAAATAGTTGTAGAAATATGATTATTCTGGAGTAAACAAAATCTACAAAATTAGATCATCTCTTAGAAAGACTGTGTTAAAAAAAAAATACTTTTTAACGACGTAAGACGTATCATCGAGCAAAGAAATAATTTGTAATCTCGGTCCTGTAATTTTCTTTTTAAAAAATATTCTTTTTCAGTAATCGCGTTTTAATGTTATCTATAATGACGCGGTATCTTTTTGAAAATCTTAGAACGATACACGAATGTCGGTTGAAACCACGGACAGACCGTGTGCACCACCGCAAAATAGGAATCATGGATAGGAACAACAGCAGGAGTCAGGGCAGCTGTTGTGGCCATTGCGGCGAGTAATCCTTGGGGAGAGAAAGAGAAAGAGAGGATGAGAGGGAAGGAGGGAGGGAGGGAGAAAGAGAATGGGCATCGGGCAGACACTCACTGCTGGTTCTACCGTTGCTATTGGACAACTATGAAATCGAATTAGTGACGGAAGCACGCTATTCAACTCTTTGCTACCACCGAATTTCTACTCTCTCTCTCTCTTTTCTTTTTCGTTCTCTTTGGCATTTGGTAAACAGAGTATAGAAGATTATTCAAACGATGATATAGTGGTTGTTCGTACTACTCGTCGTCGATCGACAAATTATTCGAATTTCATGGGCGATGACCCATGATATCTGCGAGGAAAGCACGAATCGAAAATGGGATTTCCCAGCTCTCTTGCATATTGTGCTCGAATGCTGAGAGAACCAAAAGTAAGCGAGAGAAAGAGATGAAAGTGTTCTAGACGATCGGAATCGCAGATGTTACAACTACAGGAAAAAAGATCCTCCGTAAGATTTTTCTAAGAGACCGAATAGACTCTGCTGACGATGCTTGCTCAAGGTAAAGTCACTTAGCGAGTCGTCCATCTTCTTGGGAAAGTATAATTCCTTTAAAAAAATAGCCTCTCGTCTATAGCGACTATTTCACGAACTTCGAATGAAGAATTTCGTTTAAACGATAAACGGATTAATGGCACAGCCCTTGCCAATTATTTCGAACGAGCACAGCTGCGAAATGATTTTGTCCGTCGTTAATCGTTTGCATCGGGCACGTCGACACGTTCGTTTCATTGGAACGCGCATTGAAAAAGTGCACATGAAAGTCGGACAGAAGAGATGCCTTAATCGACGGAATTAAATTCCAGCCTGTCGAAACTTTGAATTACGAGTGGTTGCCACGTTGTTAATTTCATGTCCGTCAAAATTGTGTCCTGTAGGGGAAACGAGATTTATGTGCATGTCATTATTATTACTCTATCCGTCCTTTCATCTTTACAGACGAAGATGTCCGATGAGAATTCTTCTTCCAACGACTCCAACAATTCTTCTTGATTTACATTTAGAATTATCTTTAAATATAACTATTGGCAATGAAGTAATTAATTAAAAATAAAAATACGAAGGAACTTCTCTTAAGAAAATCTTTCTCGAAGAAGAAGAAGAAGAAGAAGATGACGAATTATGTGAAATATCAGTAACGTTTAGTCTACTCGGTTACCAATAAAAATCTTATTACTTAAAAGTTCTTTTTTACAAATGTCCTATATTAAGTTCCATATCTATTCGTTAGGTATATAAGAAAAACGCAGGGAATAAAAAAAAGCAAATCGCATTCATTTCGATGAATTCTTTCATCTCCATAAAAATCATATTTTCGTTTAAATCGTTGGCCAGAGACAGTACGTCCTTTCTCTGCATACTCAAAGAGACATTATTATTTAATTAAAGCGGAAACTTGTCTCGCGTGTACCGGTACGCTCGAACGAAACGCACAAGAGCAAAGTCAGCTCTTTTGTTGGGTGACGGGCCGTATATTCGCTAGTATAAAACTGCTAGTCAAATTAGCGAATCGTTTCTTCCCCTTCCTGTAAGCCACCATCGTCGCGTAATAAACTTCACAATTATCAAAATTAATTAAATTCGACCAGCGACGTGTAGCCAAATTGGTCGGGCACGACTGTGCACGAGTGAAAGACTCGTTTCCTCTGCTGATTTAGAGTTTAAATGAATAGTCCCTTTAACGATAACGTGTTAAGGGTGATATTAGAATAGAAAAGAATTAGAAAAAAAAATTGTAAAACATAATAATTATAATCTGACTGAATCTTATCCCTAAGAGTGTTATAAAAATTATCGTTGCATTACAATTAATTATTTGTTACGACGTTTCTTTTATCGTTTCATTAGTAAACTCCATATAGTAATACGTTTATTTGATAGGGGTTATCAAAGACTTTAATTATGATTTTTCAAATGAGATTTCTAATAAATAAAGAACGCATCTATATATATATATTTCTTTTTCATTTTTTTTTTTGAAAGATATTTCTAAAAATCCCATTCGGGATATTTATGCGGGATGAAACACGAAATCTTGTCATATGTAATAAGTATTGCGATATATTTCTATCTACTATGTAAACGAAGTGAAATACATTTAATTACTTATACGAACTTCGAAAAGTATACAAAATTTCGAAGTGACTGCGAGTATATTTATTATGCCGCTATTTAATTGACAAACCCGTTTTTATATCTCATTCCAATTGATTTTATTCGATCTTTATAATATTTCGTTCGAAATGAGGACAGTTAAAAATTTTTTGATTTTCCAATCAGAATCAGGCAAATATCTATAAGTTATAGATACTAAACTGAATATGAGAGTTCGACGTGCCCGCGCAAAATATTATTTTATTTAATATAAAGTGGAAATATGAAAAATAAGTGCAATTAATCACACAGATAGAAATACGGTATCGCGTTCATCCGAATCGATACAAACAAAATATAATTCATATGACCCGTTTATTTTCCCTCGTCTCCGCAAAAATATCGTCGGCAAAAAAATGTCTACCCATGTCTTTCTAGAAATTCTATTTTGCGTTCTGAATCATTGATATCCTATTACGCTTCTCGTTTCGGGCAGTTATCCTTAGTTGACGGTTTATTATTAACGACAATAATTTGTGACGATCACACGTAATAACATTAGAAAATGGTATCCAATAAATGTTCTATTAAGATGGAAAATAAAATGAATCAAGTCTCGGATAGTTCCTTTTTTCGAAGCTCCAATTTCATCTTGGCAAGTTACGAACGATGCGAAAAATAAACTGAGAAAATGAACGAACGAAAGAGATGGAGAAAGAAAGAGAAAATAACGAGAGAAAAAGAGATGGATAGATCGAAGACAGGATACCTTCTAACGTCGTAACTTGAAAATCAAGATCGAACGCATACACGCGCTTACCCAGGATCCCTGTCTACTCTTATTCACGTAAGTGACCGTATGAAAAGGACGCGGTCTTCTGTCAAAGCAGTACAGCAATTTCCGCGAACGAGCTTTTCCTTTGACAAGCCGTGTATCTCGCTTTAAGGTGTTTTCACTTCCCTTCGCAATAGAGTCCACACGTATATCGCGTAATTTAAATTGCAGTAATACGTCAAGCTGTAGCGTGACGTTAGCTTCCTAAATAATATGGTGGCTTGCATCCATCGCATTCTACTCTCCGTTCTCTCTACTATACTTCTATATTTACTTTTTTTCTGCTCCTTTCCTTGTTCGTCTTTTCCTTTCTCGTTCCATGCCACTAGAAAGCTTCCTCGTAATATGCTTTTAATCTCAGCCAACGACCCAGCCATCGTTCAACGTGCTTCAACGTTAATCCGCCTTGCGTTTCATTACTTCGATACGTTTCTTCTGAAAGATGATTTAAAAGACAATTTTCTCTCTCGAGCTTAAAAAAATCGTGCTCCGACGCAACGTCCTTCTACTTTTCAATGTCTTAGACGTCGATATTATTAAGAGATGATTTTTTCAAATTAACGAGCTTACTCTTTGGACTCAATTAAACGCCACGACCGCCAACAACTACGACGAGCTCCATCCAATTTATCCTTTTTCTCTCTCTCTCTCTCTCTCTCTCTCTCTTTCTCTCCCTCCCTCTCCCTCTCTCTCTCTCTCTCTCTCTCTCTCACACGGTGAAACTTCTCCGGACGCCGCGGTGCACGTGGGAGAATCCAAACGCGGCAAGTTTAATTCAATCTAAACCGCCGTGTTTGCTCTTCGCTGTGTTTACCACGCGACGACGCACCGCCGCAGTGGCAATTTATGTTACGCTATTGCGTTTCGCGATCAATTTGCATTTAGTCCTAGGGCAATTCTATTTTACGTTACGTTAACCCGTACGATTTGTAATTTGGCAAGAGATAGTTTGACGAATTGTCATCGCGTACTCGATTATTCAGCTATTTGATTTCCTCCTTTTGCTTTTTTCGTTCACACCGATTCGATGTTAAATCGATTTCCAAATAAAAGAAAAAGAAAAAGAAAAAAGACGTTCCCTTCAAATAGATGAGACATCGTGAAGAAAAAGAAAACAAATAAATTATGATAATTTTTATGAAAAAGAGGTGGATATGTATTAGCCACTAGTATGAATTAATAAATTACGTTCATTTTTATCGTAAGAGATCGAACAAAAAATGCATCCCATGCTGTTTTACCTAAACACTTCGTGTACTCAGAAGTGCATTAAAAATGTATAGTTTAATCGTTTTAGTGCTGACCACATGACATGTATGTATGCATAGTCGGTAGGTTTTGTCACTGAAAAATATATACACCGCGATCGATACGCAAGTAATTGCTGCGTAGTGGATGCTTCGAACTGTGAGGTATCCAATCGATAAAAAGTCGGTCAGAGATAAAAATATAAAATTCTTCAAACATCCTCTCAATTTAGAGAATTTGACGTTCTCTTGATTATAGTATCAAGCGAAAAGAAAAAAAAAGAAACCAAGAAAAAACAAAAAAGCGACACAATCTTTCTCGATTTTCTGTTAATTTCATTCATCGCATATATATTTATTCGATTGTTTATTTGAAATTGGGAAAGATCAAATAGAAGGTTAAACGTTACGATCGATGGAAAATGTCGAAGAAAAAATCATCGAAAACGGTGACCTCCGTGAAAAGTAAGAAACAATACAACGAAAATGCATGGCAGGAGCTTTTGGAATCGCTATCAATTAATGACGATCATTGGTGGTGTATCGTAACTATGATGGTAGAGACTAGGAGTGATCATGCACGATGCGTGTCGATGTTTAACGAAGCTGCAGAAGAGGGGAAACGAAAAGCGATTTATACTCTGAGCCATCAGAAAATGTTAGCTAACGTTAGGTCCCTGTCTAGACAGGATCCAGATAAATGTCCAGTTCTACAACGAGTTTGCCATCATGCCAACAAGCTGCTCGAAGCTAATATTGAATCTACTTGGTCGTTAGCACGTGTTATCAAATATATGATCTATCGTGCTAAAATAGAAGCGGTATTCAGGATCAAGAAGGAACGAGAATTAAAACAAGCTATCGAAGCGGAATATTATATTATGCAGACTGTTGTCGATCCAAGTAATTGAATTTTCCAATAGAATCGATTAATAGTTGATTTTTAGATCAGTTTATTTTTATCTATTTGCTTGTTTCGTCTGAACAGATTTTATATGATCGATCGTACTACCGATAAAAAAAAATAATACATCGAATAATCCTTATAGCTACGTCGAAAAATGTTAAAAAGAAGAACGATCAGTCCTTGAGAAATAAAGCTAATACTCGGCTTAGAATTCGCGAAGAAGAATGGAGAGACATAGTTTACATCGATGATGCTCCACTCGACGGACCTAATCTCTACGTCGTTTTAACGGGCTTTCACGATCCTGATCTATTCGTAGAACTGATGAACATCGGCGTACCTATGACTTGTATACTCAAGATAAAAAGACCTGGCGAAACATTACAACACATTTCTTCGTTTAACGAAGAAAAAAATCAACATACCGATAGAATATGGTTACGTTTTCCTGGAAGTTACGCCGTGGACAAAGTCGACCTTTATAAATTCTGGACATCGTTGAAAAATACTTTAAAAGATCCACAAGCCATTCAAACGTTTTCTAATATAGCGTTTCTTACGTTCAAGCCGCCATTTTTAGCGGAGACACTTGATGATCTTGAATACAAGATTCTCAAAAAGGATATTTTCGATAAAGTATCCTTTATCGTGTACGATCTTTACGATCTTCTTCGAAAACATTCCAATTACCTTAGAAGCATGTTAATCCAGCGTTACGACATCGATGAAAAGGAAGAAGCTGAGGCTAACGTCTACCATGCAATTCTCGATGCTCTACCAACGGAATGCGTCACCGTGCCAACATTACTTAATGCTCTTTTACTGCAGGTCGAAGCCAACTTAGAGTTAGTCCTGGCAGATCGATCGTTCCAAGAGCAAAATGTTTCGGCAAAGGAGAACGTCGTTGAAAAGGTTAGCACGATTCTTCCCGATCTATCGCGACTTTTACACGGTACATAGACTCCGTTTAACGCGATTTCCTCGATAACGTTCCGAATCTTTGAAGGAGGAGAACGAGGAGGAAGAAGAAAAGGAGGAAGTGCCAGTTGAGAGTATCGACGGCGACGAGGATTCGTGGGTTCGAGAAAGAATCAAACTTTTAAATCAAAAGTACAAGGTCAAAATGTATAACAATATCGTCGAAGAGAATTCGAACGAGTTGCCAATCGAATTGATTCTTCGCGGAGACAAATTGACTTTGAATACTCGTTGCATTAAATTGGATGATAATATCAAAGCGTTGTTAAATCTATCCGATGACATGTCCTTGGCTGATTCAATTCTCCAAGTTTATCAAGACTCTAGAATAATCGATTGTTGGGTGCATTATAAACAATTAACAGAAACCAAAATGAAGGAGTACGATTGTTATATCAATAATATAATGAAATACTTCGATCCCAATGTTGGAATTTGTCGACAGGAAATATTTCATTACTTGCACTTTTTGATCTTCGACAAGATGATCTATGGCGATGAATTGAACGAAAAGGATGAAAAAATCGAAAGGCTATCAATTATTTCTTCTTTAAAATCTCCGCGTAGAATTTTAACGGATCCTTCTTTGCTTTTGCCAAAAGATGAGAAAGAGGAGTCAAGATTCTTTTCGAAAAGTGATACTGAGATAGACTATGGGAAGGCCGTGGCTGCGTTCTTGAGTTGTCCAAGTCTCTTTGGACTCACCGATATAAGGGAAGTTTTGTTACCGAGTTATTTGGAGAAGAATGTCTTCGAGGGAAGAGATAGAAGAATGCAAAGAGTAGGAGAACCACTCGAAGAATACGACGACGTCGAGTTACTTCCAAAAAGGGTTCTCCTTCAAACCTTTTACAAATGCTTCCAAAATTTCGAACGTTTCGAGAAAAGATATTTTGAACCAACGGATTCTATATTACTGTATTTCAGTAATGATTATGTAAAAGGTGACGTATCCGAACGTTCGACCTTATCTAGCTTACGCACACCAGTTTGTTTACGAGATTTCGTTAAGTACGTATATAAAGAAGAGATCGATTGGATAAATCGAGAAGAAGAAAAGGATCGATCAGAATTGATAAAGAGGACAAGTAAATCGTCGATCGGTGAAATTAGTTCCTCGGAGGACGAACTTCATTTTTATTTCGGCGACGAACATTTTATTCTTCCGAATTCTTTAAAAGCTCAGGACATGAAAAAAAAATTACAAGTTGACTCGAAATATAAAGATTCTTCGAGACTCGATACACCTAGGACGGAAGTAATCGGTGAGAAAAAAATTCCCAAGGGGGATGAGAAAAAGAAAGGTGATAAAACGTTGAGCGAAAAAATCTCGTTGAAGGACAGAAAACAGAAAACAAATAGAGAAATAAATGAAATCGACACTTCCTTTCTACCTCGGAGGAAGATCCTATCTTTCGAGTCTGCCAAAGAGGATGAACCTCACGAGTTCATAGGGTATGACCTCGGAAACTTGCGAGTTCAGATAGTTGAGAAGAGTAAGATCTTCAATTCGGAGGATGGTACATTCGTACAAGTGAATCTCGAGACGTGGCTTTACGAGAAGGTGGATTTACGTATTACCATTACCCTTGCTGGTTGCACTCTACGTTTGTTTGAAAAACTCAACGATCGTAAAACGTCGAACGTTTTTCATGTTACCACAAACAGAGGAATCGTTCTTGCTTTTTCCAAAAAAATTGGTAATAGAAATTAATCATTTTTCTAATTTGTATTGCTCAAAATTTACATTTCTATATGTATATATAGCTATAACAGGTAAATAGATGTAAATATAATTTGTAAGTTCCTTCTTAATTATTTTACAAATAACCAAGGCAACATATTTAAAATTTATTAAATATTACGAATATTCATATAGAACCTTTTCGAAAATTATTTTCCCACTTACATATCCGAATCTCAACAATTGATAAAAATAAAATATCAATTTTTAGATACAACTCCGGACGAGTATTGGAAGGAATTGAAATTTGATTTTCACGCCTCTTGGCCATCAGGTTTGACGATTTCACCAGTTACCGGGGATGGTCCTGAAAATCCTTTTTACATTACTCAGTCATACATTTCCAAAGCACCCGAAGATGTTGCTGGAGAAGCTTATAGAAAATTTTTGAGGAATGGTACGGTGTTGAAGTTTCTCAACGACAATACCGTCATTGTATTGCGTCCGAATGGTACAGTCATTGAATGCACATTGTTCGAGGATATCACAACGGACGAAAAAAATTTCGAGGAAGGTAAAGAACTTCTCCTTAAGAAGGATTCGTAGTGATCGAGATAATAATAAATATTCTTCTTTTCGAAAGATCATCAAATAAACCAAAGGAATCCAAGCGACATAACATTAAAAAAAAATCTAAGAAAGAAAAGATTGAACAAGACCGAAATTTTTGAGGAGGAGAACGTGGATGTTGAACAAATATCTTCAAAAATGATGGACGAACTGATGGTTAAGTTTCGTTCCAGATGGAGCACAACAACGATTAGAACGATTTGACAACGAAGGTTTTCAATCTAAATTAATATCGAAGTCTGACTATTGTCTTTCTTTTTCTTTCTGTAAAACATTCTTTAACCTTTTTTTTATCGGCATAATAACAACATTCTACGTAAATTTATGATATAGATTTATGGTCTTTGAAATCTACAAGGGTATTTAATCATCCTTATTTGATCGGTTCTCTCATTATATTTTATCTTTCTTGGTTACAATCTAACCGCAACCGATGGAATGTCCATGAAAAATATCTGACTGATATTACTTACTATCTTTCAATTCTTCCCCCTTTTTTTTTGTTCGCTCTAATTGCAATAGAATTGGCTCTTCGAAAGCATTTTCCTAAAAAGCGAGAAATAGATCGAGATGAACGAGATCCATATGAAAATCACATTTTTCAATATTTTCGTGCGGCTGATCGTTATTGGAATTTTTGGAAATCAGAATCAGGTGGACGTTCGAATGGGAATGCAGTATGCGAGGATCAAAGTGACAGGATACAATGTTCTGGATCACGATGGTAGACGGTACGAGGTGCTACGCGATCTGATTGTGCGCGAATACGATCGATTACTGGTGAGAGCGAATTCGGACTACGAGGTCGACGAAAATTTCACGCGACGCTCCGACGGGACCGACATGCTGTTCCGTTCGAATGGCGAATTGATCGTCCATTTTACCGGTTCGTTTTTCTCTTAGAATACTCTCTTCAAATTTATTGGTCTTTCACATTATTTTATTTTCTTTTTTTTTTTTACAAGCTACTATAACAAAATAAAGTACTAATTACTATTATCAATCAGAGAATCTCTTTGGATAATGATTGGACAACTAACGAAGGAATGAAATAAAATGTAATTTATTAGAAATAATGTTGATTCGTGAAATATTTCCTTTACAGATGGTACTCGGATAACGACTGGCTATAAAATCGAAGAACAACCTTTGATCTGCGATTGGACAGTGGAAGAGTTTCAACGTTACTTTGGATCGATCAAATTATACGAACACGGTGATGAACTTTTCCAAGGAAACTCTCGTAGCAACAACAGCAATAACGAGAACAACGACAACGAACTTTGGCAGGAAGAACCCTTAAACGGGAATGGTCGATACGAAAATGAAATGACGAGGATATTGATCGCAGACGGCTTTGTCTCGGTCCTATTGACTTGCCTGCTCGAGCACAAGAACTACGCTAGTGTATCCTACGATCAGTCAGCAGTTAGTTGCACTCTATCGATGCCAGCCGATCTTCGAGTCAGCATATCGCGAAGAGGTCATTACGAAGTTTGGGCGCCTGGCGAAGTTAATCTCAAGGTAATCAAAGGGCAACTACTGTACGACGACGACGACGAGACGACAGTATATGGAAGGAGGGTAGTATAGGGGGAAAGAAGGGAGAAGTAGGAGGAAGTAGGGGAAGTAGAGGCTGACTACTTTTCCAATATCGGAAAATCTCCATCGATCGTAGTTGAGCGTCTTAATATGGAAATCATTCTTTTACAATATTTCAATATCCTATCTTGTTTTTCTTCCTTCGTCCAAAGGGAATTAAAGAGAAAAGAAAAAGAGAGAGAGAGAGAGAGAGAGAGAGAGAGAGACACATCTCGATATTTACCGAAAATTTAATAACGAACGCTAATACAATAACGTTTTCACGTCGACGTTTATATACGTTCACAGATGTAGGTACAGATATACATATAGAGAAAATGTGAAAGAGTAAAGTGCCCAGCCGGTATTAATAATCCGGCTGCTCTCGAAAGTACGACTGCTCGCGCATCGATATTTCTCGGTGAAAGAGGATTCACTCGGATTGAAATAAAACGAGACGATGGGAGGATAATCCCAGTTACAAATAGTACTTTAAACGCATACATGTCTAGATGGGAAACACTTAATATAATACTGACGTAAAGTCAATATTTTTTTTTAAGTATGATCTTATTTCTTATTTCATTATTATATTTATTGATGAAGAGATTTTCAAAGGAACTTGCCTCTCTCTCTCTCTCTCTTTCTCTCTCTGTCCCTTTTTTTATCTATCTTTATTCTTCGTTTCCTCAGATCGAATCGGATAAATTGATCTTCAGTAGCGAGATGTGTGCCACCTGTGCCGGAAGGTCCACCTCCGTCTATAACTTTTACAGGCGATTCGAGCCAATCGCTTCGACGATCTTTACGAGCAGCGATCTTTTCGGAAACGTTTTCGAGGTTAAAAGTGACGGAACGACGAGTTACCGTGGTAAAAGTCGCGAACGACCGTCACGGAAATTCGATTTCAACGAGAACGGTCTGGATGACGTGGAAACGTCGGAAGGAGAATACGAAGAATACGAAGAAGAAGAGGAGAATGGAGAGAACGCAGTTGGCCGGAGGAAACATTACAACCGTATGAACGATCATGAAAAATATTGCCGAGGATACGATGTATTCCCAAGACAAAATATGCCACAATATAGAATATTTTCGATGAATCGCGATCTAACGGGTTATGAGTATCTTCATCGATCGGTTAGACATCGAGAAAAGATGAAAATTGTCGTTAACAAGAAGGCAAGCGCCATCGTCCTTCCGGTTTGCATTCATCGATCGGACCTCTATCGTCTGATTACATTTACGCCTGTGGAAGCTGAACTTCGATCAAAGGCATTGTTACAATCGTATCGGGTTAGACCATCGATTCGATATATTAGCATGTTCTTCCTTCCCTCTCTGTCTCTCTCTCTCTCTATCTCTCTCTCCTAATCTCTTGATCTCTCTCTCTCTCTCTCTCTCTCTCTGTTCGTCTGTCTATCCGTCTGACTGTTACCTATCTACTTATCAAACCATTTATCTATTTAGCTTTGATGTGATCCAATAAATAGTTCTTGCGAAGTAGTCTATGCAAAGAGAAATGCATTTCGGAAAGCAAAGATCGTTAAGACATATCGAGAAATAGAGAAAGAGAGAGAAAGAGAGATAGAGAGAGAACTCTATTACGAAATAAATTTTCTAACAACTCTTGCTCGCTATCGAACAGATTCCAAAAGTCAAACCGACGAACAGCGACAGAAGAGATTTGCTACGTAGTACGTATTCGATTCCGTACGATTGGCTCTTTCCATTTGGCAGAAACGGCCATGGAATTTGCAGCGATACATACGACATGCCGTTGGCCAAAACTATTGAGAGACGCCCACCGAGAACTCTGCGGCTTCGTATATTGCATGGTTTCAAAGAACCCGATAGAAACGCCATAATCGATTTACAGAAAGCTATGGCACGCTATTGGCGATACGTTAGTGTTACTGCAACATTTTCACTTTAATCCTACCGTTCATTTTGTTTTGGAATTTTATAAAGGAAGAGACGTTTAAAGCGTTACATGCTGAATACTTTTTCATGATATATCTTTTTTTTTTCTTTAATTAAACAAAACTAGACTCGTTATTGGTATAAAAGCAAAAAAACTCGTCGGAGTTTTACGATCAATTTAATATGTGAACAAGTTTCGATGAAGTCAACTTGCAATATTGAAAATTTTCATCCTCGTTATATTTGTTCTTGAAACGTATGCAATTCAATTTTAATCTCGAAAAACGATTTACCATGTTCACTTGCAGTTGTTAGACAACGTCGACGAATGTCGAAGGTATTTCCCCGTCGAAGAGAGTGTTCTTTCCGAACTCGAAGACGATTACAAAACTTGGAAAGATAATATCAGAGAGTTCGCTCTCGGTATACGAACGAATATTGACGTTGCGACTTATGTTGATAGTTTGCAACGATGTCGAGTAAAAGAAAGTCCGAGGAAAGCGGAACACACGTCTAAAAGGTTGGAAGACTTGCTAGAATCAAGAAAGGTAAACAAAATCCACCTCGAATGGTATAAACGTTGCTTCAGAGAGCATATTATACTGCCATATTTCAAAAATGTCGTTGGTATGTGTTTCCTATTGGTAATTGATTGTTTCGATCGAGCGATTTTAATAATAAAAAAAGAAGAAGAAAAAGAAGAAGAAGAAGAAGAACAACAACAACAAAAAGAAGAAGAACAATTGCTGATCGTTAATAATTACTTTTAATAAAATATTAGCTCCATATAATATATAAATAATAATTTCAAAGAGCTCGAACATTTGAACGAGCGATTTGATTTTTCGTAAAAAAAAATGTTTCAAGTCCAAGATTCATATTCTTTTTTATACTCACGTCAGCCACACGTCCAACGAAATATGAATTTTAATAAATCCAATCGTTATTTCGCGAAATGAAGTTTTCTTTATAAAAGGTTATGTAATTTTAAGTAAAATCTTACGAATATATACGTATTTAAAACGTTAGAATATAGATGTAGTACGAGAGAAATTAGATCGAAAGAAGATTGAGGATCGTTCGCTCTCGATGCGATACAAGTAGCTAATCGTTGGAGGACGGCCGACATCCGTCCATTAATTCGCGAGAAAAATGAGAAATCGCAGTTAAAAGGAGATTTCGCGTTGCCGTCACGTACTAACCGTGAGAGAAGAACTGGAAATAAAAAAGGATATAAAAGAAGGGAAGAATTATCTTCCTCGAGTTCGCTCGTTTTTGCAAACGAGTAAATTGTCCTTCTAGAGAAAAGACAAAGAAGGGGGGAAAAAGAAAGAAAAAGGTAAAGGGAAAGAAAGAGAAAGGGAGACAGGGAGAGAGAGAGAGAGAGAAAAAGAGAGAGAGAGGGAGAGAGAAAGAGAAAGGGTGAGTATCGTTGAGACAAGGACGACGAGAAGCTCGTCCTTCGTACTCATGCACGTTTTTACCACCTGGTGATTTTAGCGCGCGTGGCAGGAATACGGAAACGAGGAAGTCTAGAAAAGGGCGAAGTCGTGGGTTGTTGGAAGAGGGTATGGTTTAGGGAAAGAAGGGGTATATATGAGGGAGCCGTAAAGGTGCTGCCTGCGAGACGACGCGTGTGCCAGCCGCCACAGTAGTACCATATGCCTGGCACATTACGAAAACTCGTAAAAGTACGGCACATGTTTTTATTCCGTTGCCACGCTTTCCTTACTTGACGTAGCATCGTTATGACGACACATCACCATTTCTCTTTTCTTCTCATTTTATCTCTTTCCTTCTTTCTCTCTCCTCTGTTTCTGTCTTTCTCTTCTTCTCTTCGAGAAAAAACGAGCAATCTTAGTTCGGCTCCTTCTTTCCATCTCTCTTTATTTTTATTCTTTATCGTGTACGTTAAAGAGAATAAAATTGTTTCCCAGTAGTTATTTTTATGGAATTTCATTTATTCGCCTACTGCACTTCGCGTAGTTTTATTCGCTCGACGAGCTACCCTCGTTCCTTATCTTTCGTTTCCCTTTATAATGTGGAAGAAAAGTAAATATGTTTCTTGAAATAGGTGTAAACATCTAGGAAAAGGAGCACGGTAGCGTACGTTACGAGGACTCGTAAAAGCGTAGTATCATTTTACTATAACGTTCTCTTAGAGAAAAGGCTCCTTCACTCTTTCTCTCTCTCTCTCCTTCTCCCTTATTTAGAAGATTATATTCGTGTGTACTCGAGAGACAAGGTCAAGAAGCTAATAAAGAGTTAACGAACTTCAACACAGCGTATCGTCGGTCTCCGACAGGACGTGGTTCTTTCGGTAAACAAGTTGTCCCACTTAATTTAATTAATTAAATTATCTACACGAGTTACGTAAAAGTAACTTGACTTTTCTCGAAACCAAAAGAACTATGCTTCCTTTTTGCATCTTTCTGTGAAAGAAAGAGAAAGGGAGATAGAAGAGGTAAAGAGAGAGAGAGAAAGGAAGATAATGAAAGAGTGTGTCCTATAATTTGGCAAAAACCAGAATGTCTTATTCTCTTTTTAAAAGGTCCACTCACTTCTGGAAAATTTTCTGCCTCGATTCTCTTACCCGCCATGCTTTCGACGTATAATTAACGCTCGGTTCTTCTGCTCCTTTTTCTAAATAAAAGAAAATGAAAAATATATTTACAGTAAAAACACTCCTTTTTATCTCATATTTTTCAAGTTAATAATTTAACATTAAGACGTTGATAAATGCAAATTCTATGACAACCGGAGAGCCGTTCGTAAATGATCGAACTTCTCCATTAAAATTGCTTTTACTTCTTACGATTCTCTCGAACTGAATCAGACTTTTCGATTGGAAACAGGAAACAGAAAGGGTGAGAAGGAATTGGGTTGGATCGGTTTTTCCGTCTGGTTCTCGACAAACGTGTAAAAGATTGCGCTCACGTATTTTAAACCTATATCATTTACCCTTCTCTCTTCTATGACGTAACGCAAGAAAAAGAAAGAGACGAAAAAGACTAGCTGAAAAAAAAAACGAAGAGAAAAAAAAGATAGCTCGACCTAGCTGCATTATAAGTATTCCTTCATACGAGGTTGATCCCATAGGACCGGTTATACCCTCTGGCGAGTCCATATGTTCGAAGATAATCTCCTGGGACAATATCGTTGTATTAACGACATGTAGAAGAGGTCGTTCTACTATAACATAGTGCTTCGTGATTCATTCTCGGCTTACCTAAAAAGTAAAGGAAAAAAGAAAAAAAAATAGAAATTCTTTTTTCGACCAATTTCATGAGGCAGATTTTTATGATTTTACAAGCTTTTTTAACGAATATATTCTTTGAAACGAAATGATGCAATCAATACCAATTCCATCCGACGTAAATACTTATGTTGGAACACACGAAAAAAAGCGACAAAAGAGGAAAGTATATAACACTTCTAATTGTGCAGATCAGATGATTTAAAAATAGAAAAAGAATTGCGATTCGTAATGTCCAATATCTCTTAAGTTTAACATATAAATGTTTTGAAAAGTAACATGTAGGAGGTAATTGCACGAAATAAAATAGATTTAGAAGAGAGTAAAGAGAGTTTGACGGAACAACCAGCAGAAAAGAGGAGAGAAAAGGTTAAAACTTAATTTAACGTTTCGTAGAATGTGATGTCGCATCGTGAAACGCATCGTCGATTCGTGGAAGAATAATCCGTGGGATTCCACTCGTGGTTGGTGGCTAGATGGTTGAGTTGGTTCGTAGGAAGGAGTAGAAGGAGTTAGGTTGCCAGACTGGTTGCGAGATATTGTGGATATATATATATATATATATATATATATATATATATATATATATAATCGAGTTGCTGCGTTAGCCAGGCGTATACGAGAGAGCGTTTACGTATCGCGTTATTGGACAAAAGTTGTACCATCGATTTTAGACGCGACGCAATCTGATATATCGTCGAGCTTGAATTTTTCGGTAAAAAGGAATGAGATAGAGAAAGAGAAAAGAGTGAGAGAAAGTACGAGACGGGCCATTTTTCTCAGACTGCAGCTGGATATCGTTCCACGTTCCTCCTTCGATACGTACGGACAAAATATATGAAGTCTTATACGCTCTGTGAACGCAGCAGTACCGAAAAGGATGAATCTATCCGATCGGTACTTCTGTCGCGAATAACGATGTCTCTAATGCATTGCACTATGTATATAGATTCTTTTTATCTTGTACTCTATGCAGCAGATTCTACGTCAGCGGATGATGGAAATGAGAACCACCCTAGCGAGCCACGTTTCAACGAGGCTCGCATATTACGCAGGATTGATACATAAGTATGTAAGTATGTCGTTTGCATTCGATCGATAAGCTTTTTGTTCGCACGTATCTCCATTATTCGAGCGAGATTGCTTGTGTGTGTGAGAGAGAGAGAGAGAGAGAGAGAGAGAGAGAGAGAGAGAGAGAGAGAGAGAGAGAGAGGGGAGAATTGCCGTGCGTCACGATCAGCCTTCGTAAAACAATTCACTTTTTATATGCCACTCTCATCGAACAAATTTTAATGAATTCTTGTTATTACATCTCGCTGGTCGATCGCATTTTCCATTTATTATTGACATTTTTATTTTTTCTTTAAAGAGGGGAGAGCAGTATTATATCAGACTTTAAGATGATCTATCCGATTACGTTAAGTCAGAATACACTACTTTGAAACGATGAGCGAGCATAATTAAAACGGTATGCGTGAAAATTTCGCTTTACCACGTTCCGCCATTATCCGAGTAGGACGACGAGCAATTAAGGCTTCGAGCGAGCTGCATCGAGCTCTTTCGATCCTCGATTACCGACTTCGATAACGTACTACCGAACGAGAAGTTAGCGGTCGCTGCAGAATTTCTAATCGAGAATTCCCGCGTACTACGACCTCGCTGGTGGTACTTCAATCGTGCCCACGCTCTTGGCTCAATTTCAATGGAATAATGAGAGGTTTTAATAATCTTCTTGCCTGCAAACGTGTCCTCTCATTTCTCTCTTTTTTTTTTTCTTTTTCACTATTATCATCGAAGCGAAGGACAGCTTTTTTTTCAATTCTTCCGCTACGCTGATTTCAAAGACGGGGAATAATTAATTCGGATCAAAAATGAGAATAATTATTATTCAAATCGGTAAGGTAAATTGATTTATATAAAAAAGTTTTACACCCTTAAAATTCTAGCATTATTATTATTATTATTATTATTATTATTATTATTATTATTATTAATTAGTAATAAATTCGCGATTAAAAATTTCTTTTATTATACTTATACAATCGTACGATTAATATTTCTTTTAATTAAAAATGATATATTCATAATATTGACATTGCCGTAATTTTTGATAAATCCCTTCCTCTCTTTTTACCTTTTCATTTCTTTCTATCTCAGTATATTCTTTCTAATGCAAATAAGAACCTAGCAATTAATAACAGAGCGTGAATTCGTAACCCGCTGAATTATGAGAAGCACGGTCGGTTAAGGCGATTGTTTTTACCAGGAGACTCCAGGAGTGAGAGAAATCGCGGAGATAGGGAGTTTGCGAGGACGCAAACACATTCGGCCTTCCTCTCGCAAACGCTACGTGATCCGATTCCGAACGATTCCGTTTCTCCGCGACATTGTTCTGCGTTTTCCTCGTGAACGAAGAAACTGTTTCTCAATTTTTGTCCCTTTATATCGCACGGACGATCGAACAACAAACACGTTTGGGTGATCTCATATACACAAATATTCAAGCTACTATATGGAATCTCCTATTCATTCTCAAATAAAATCTGAATAAAAACGCAATTACTAAAATGTTTCATTTAATACCTAGCAATCTTCTTTTAAAGAAGTTACGTAAGGTCAGAAAAATAAGAATAACGATGCACGTATCAACGTTAATGGATAATTTCGACTGAATTTCATCTAAGAATTCTCCGTTTCTATGATGATCCAGACAGAAGGAAGATGTCGACTCATCTGCCAGCAATGCACGTAATCAGAGTCCGGTCTTACTAGGAAGAGGGAGATATACACACACAGATATACAGACACATACGGAACTTGGATTTCTCAATGCAACTATATATACGTATGTATGTACGGTCTCTCGTACATGACTCGCAGTCTTCGAAAAGCTAGTTTGCGATAGCAGGTGAATAAGGTATGAGAGAACGGTTCGTGATTCTCAGTTGGAACGCCGAACGGATAACCGATCGCGAAGGAACTCGCAGTTCTATAAATTTCTACGAAGCTACGACCGTGGATTTTTAATTCGCACATTATTCGCTTGAATTCGAACGATAAGAATAAATCGATTTTAAGTCGCTCTTTGAGATGTCCTCCAACGGTTTTGAAAAAATCCATTGAAAATTATTAGCAAGTTCAAATTTCGTTACAATTTATTGAACTTGCTAGAAACATTTCAGCGACATATGAATTTTTCATTTAGAAAAATAAATTGTTGAATGCATTATTTACGCGTCCTATATAGAAAGAGAGAGAGGGGGGTGTGAAAAAGTTTCTTACAATAATTTTTAACGATCATTAAAAAAAAAAAAGAATAAAAATCAGGAAAAAAGAAGTCTTAAACATGAAGCTTTGTAAAGTGAAAAACCGTGGAGTTGGTCGCGTTGAAGAGTAAGTCTACCACTCAGACTCCCAACAAAAACTTTTGATTGCGAATGCTGTCTCGGAGCGTTCAGCCAATGAAAATATAGAAATGTACGTTCAAAGAAGACTCGGTCCAAGGAATAGAATAGGTTCAAGAAACGATTCTTGATAGGTTGGATAATAATGACGTTAGACCGGTACGTACAAGTGCTTCCCGAACTTCAGCGTATTCTATGGAAAAATATCAACAAGTTTTAATTTCAAAGAAAAAATTTCAGAGGTTTCTACGTTAATGTAATGAATTCTTTTAAAAATTAATACGGATGTACGGATAGATTGGTATAGAAAAATTTTAGTGAATTTTTTTAGTAATATCGAATATCAAAAGGAGAAAAAACTGGCAAAGAATTTACAATAATCGACGTTACTAATAAATAATTAAAAATTAATTATTAATAAATAAAAAGAAAAATAATAAATTATATAAAATAATATTAAAATTGTTGGATTCGTTTTTGAACTGTTTTCGAATATTTCGAAATAATAACGAATAATTATTTCCCTTTTCACTATAGTTCAACGGCTAATGAAGTAAGCAAGGATTTCACTGGATAGCTAGCTAACGTTCTACGCTCCATTCCCAATGGAATTCCTGCAAGATTGAAAAAATTTCATCATGAAGAAGGACTCCCGGGTCCTTCTACCTCTACGAGCACGCTCTCTCATAATTATCAACTTACAAGCATATCGCAAATCTCAGGAGTCTTTATTAACGATCGTCTGCTTGAGTTCCTACTGGATGGAAATATTCGTTAAAACGTTCATTTATGTTTTCTTTCTTTTTTTTTTCTGACGGCGAAAAAATTATGATATAAAAAGGAGCTTCCCGTATATGTT
Source organism: Vespula vulgaris (assembly GCF_905475345.1). Taxonomy (NCBI): domain Eukaryota; kingdom Metazoa; phylum Arthropoda; class Insecta; order Hymenoptera; family Vespidae; genus Vespula; species Vespula vulgaris. Next base: position 3,040,782 of record NC_066591.1, on the reverse strand, counting down.
CATACTTTTTCGACGCGCACACGTACACACACATACACATACATATATATATATATATATATATATATATGTATGTATATGTATGTACATGTATAGATACATATAGATATCTGTGAAATGTTTCATTATGAATGTAATAAAGTATTATTGATTTAATTGATTTTATATCAAGCTTACTTTTTGCTACTTAATTACTTTATTTATTAATACTTTAATCTATTATCATGACATAATTAATTGCGCAAAATAGTTTATTCTTTACGTAATAATCGATTCAAAAAATAATCAAAATTAATTAAACACTTTTTGAAACACCCAATATGTATAATATATATAGAGGCATGTCTAGATACGTTTTCATATTCAAAACAATTCTATGGACGTCTCAGGAGAGTAGATAAGCGAAATGCGATAAAAGCAATCACGATAAGCATCGGCAGAGGAACTTTGACCGATCGTATATATGCAAATACGAATACAAACCAGTTTTTATTATATCTGTATTGGGAAAAGTAAAAAGAAGAAAATGGGTGTAAATGCTTGCAAAAATTTTAATTTGTTATTTCGAGGGTTGCGATTGGTTTCGAAAATTATTAATATTCTGGTCGAAACACCTCTGTTATATCGGGTGAAATCAGTAAGAAAGAGAGAAAAAAATATATATATTATTAAAATTTATCATGTATTATTTATACAATTTGCGAACTATATTATATTATTAAATATAGAGATTAAATTATAAAGAATTAATAACAATTTTCCAATGTAATTCCAAAGATGTAATAAATTGTTTATAACAAATTGTTTATATGACAAATAAAATTTTTTCTAAATCTCCGAATAACCTTCGAAAATGTAACAAATTGTTTATAACAAATTGTTTATAACAAATTGTTTATAACAAATCGTTAAATAATTATTAATATTATTGCAAACGGTAGAGAAAAATTTATCCTTTAAAACGATATCTATATGACATCTTTACGACTCTTAATTCCAGAGATATACTCATTCATATAAAAGACAAGTTCAATGACACAGTGACCTAGATAAATTTTTGGAATTTACGTGACTCAGCTGGTAGACGTAAACACTTTTCTTTTTCGTACGCATGTTTTTATTCACTCGGCATGTCTATTGAGATTATGAATGAGAATTTTAAATGGATATAATTTTGTAACGAAAAGTCACAGAGATATGAGACAAAGACCATTTTTTTCGGAAACAAAATCTCTTTTTATCTATGTATGATTTCATTAGCTTTAAAAGCTCATACATATTCGCATATATGCTTTTTACGGCTTATCGTTTATTTATCATTCTACTTATTTATTCTATTTCAATGGTTATTTTTTATCTTTTTTATTCAATTATCGTTATCATCAAGGACGGTCAATAAATAATGTTGACGGGGTCTCTCAATATATTTTATTTAAAATCGTTAAAAAACTTCTCCTTCCAAACGTAATTTTTCATCAGAAGTTGTTCGCCTTCCCGTTGCTCTTTACTCGCGAAAAGTTTAAGCGCACACAGTTGAAGGTGTTGGTAACACCTACATACGAACAGGTTGTAGATCGTGCGGAATAATTTATTCACCAACGGCACGCTAAAGGTCGTACCTCTCCATACGTTCATACCTTAATCGGGCCGTAGAAAATCGGATTATAATACATAATTAGACGGTCTAATTGTCGGTCTATCCTAGAAAATTAACGCGAGCCACGAACGAACGGCCTCGTGGCTGCAATTAATGTTCTTTATAGGAATTACGAGATTTGTACGGAGAAAATTGCTGTTGGACGATAAACGCGTATCGTGTGGTCACCGGCACCTTCCAATCTCGTTTTGTCTTTCAGTCGTTAGCCAAAATCGTACGTATTCGCGCATTGTGCACGTCGTTAACTTACGTTATCCATTTTCTCCTACGGATATTCTCACCTAACAAATTACGATGTTGTACGTGCATATATATATATATATATATATATATATATATATATATATATATATACATATATTAATGTACACGGATAGGTATATATAGATACCATGTATGTGTAGAATCTATATATGTGTATTTGCCTCATTTCTAAAATACCTACAAATAGATCCGACCATTAACAAAGCTTACCTACGTGAATAATATGTCGTGAACGCGATAACAAGATAACTAGGCAAATTCTATGAACGTTCTATTCCGAGAAAATTCAGAGATAGCCGATTCCAAGTAATATGTGTGTGTCTGCCTATCCGTGATCTGAATCAAATTGTACGAGAAACCTAGAGTTTGCAATAAAGTGCTGCTTCACAGAGTCAGCTATTGATAAGGAGCTGTGATAAAGAGAACTCGTTCACACGTTTAAATCGATGTACTAGCTATCGTTTTCGAATCGTTATGTAAAACGATACATCCGTTCTTAAAAAAAATTATTGTTTGATTCTTCGAACGAACTACGTAGATATTTCATGAAGTAAATTTGCGCGTTACTGAGGTCCACGGTTTTATCATTTTCTACCTACTTCACGAGACTCCTCAAGATCGAAAAAGAAAGAAAGAAAGATCTTGGCCGACTACTATCAAGGATAGCGTGTTCCTCAGCATCGAGGAAGCCGTACGATCAATTTCTGGAAACGTCACCCCCGAGGCTCGTAATTTAACGTCGATCGAATCACATAGGCGGGTTAGTGTCGTTTAAATGTCAAAGGCAGCTCTAGTGGACTACGTAATACGGAAGCATTCTCGGCTAGAATAGATAAAAAGAAAGAGATAGAAAAAGAAGAGGAAAATGGAGAGATAGAGATAGAGAGAAAGGAAGCAAATAATTATCCGATTTCGTAGAACGTCTCGGTTGGTGCGAAGTTAGGCGGAAATTGGCGGAGATAGAGATAGAAATAGAGATAGATATAGAGATAGAAGGATAGAGAAAGCAAAAGAGAGAGAGAAAGAGAAATTTGTTTTTTGTCAAATCCTTTTTTTCTTCCGCTCCACCTACGGATTCGATAATCAGACGCGACGATGAGGATCGAATTTAATGGTCGATAAAAGTACTCTCGGATATCGACGCTTAACGCTGAGAATCGTGCTTCGAAGAACGTGTGACGACCCGAAGAGACGGCTAATTCCTCTGCATCAGCTTTTCTCTCTCTCTTTCACTGTCGAAGAGGGCTATTGGAACACGAAACGTAATTTCGAGGGAAATCGGGCAACTCGTTTGTCGATCGACTTCGACGTGACTGACTGTACAGTTCTCTCCCTCTCTCTCTCTCCTTCCTCTTCCGTCTTTTACTTCAGCCACTACTTCGTCTCGCTCTTCATCTTCGTCTCTCTTTCACTCCCCTCCCCCAACTAGTCCTCTCTCTAGTCCTGCGGTATAACGTTCGGACCTTCGTTACTTCAACTAATTGGGAGCCTGATTAATTAGGGAACTTTGGTTGAATTACCGCTCTACCTTCTATCCTTCCGCGGTCTACGTTGGAAGCCTCGAAAATGCGAAGAGTGTTTCGGCGTTACGAGCATTGAGTGTCGGAGAAAGAAAATCGTTGAGGAGACTGAGATGAGAGGGAGAGAAAGAGAAAGAGAGAGAGAGAGAAAGAAAGAAAGAAAGAGTTGGGGTACCGAATTGGCGAACCAAAGTAAAAGGATGAAAGAGGAATCGAGAGAAACGCGTCTGTTAACCTCAAAAACCTGAACTCCGCTTTTGTGCTCTCGTCTTGCGATTAGGAGAGCCTCTGAGAGTTTCTAATTAAGACGGTCGAACTCGGTACGAAATTAATGACGACTTACCCTCTCTCTTTTTCTTTCCCTCTCTCTCTCTCTCTCTCTCTCTCTCTTTCTCTCTCTCCCCCTGTATCTATCCATGTATCTATCCATCTTTCTCTTTCATTCCTCACATGATTCAGAAAGATCAGTGGAAAATCATTTGCCATAGATCGAAACAATAATTTTCTACGAAATGACGAAATACCTATCCGTATCTTTCCGCATATCTTTCTCGATTTTCATGGCGATAGATTTGATATTCAGTCCGTGATTTATCGGTCGAAAGTGGACATATAACAATGAACGAACGAACTAACGAACGATTATGCTCTTATCGTGATCACGGTCGAACATCCGATAAATTCGATATACCCGTGTAAATCCTATTCGCTTCGATTAATTTCGAGGTACTGTTACGAAGTACTGTTCTGCTTGCTCTACGTGATCGGGTGTTTCGCATCGAGATCAATCGACTCTCTCAAATTTCGTTGTTCCAACGATATCGATTCTCTCTCTCTCTCTCTCTCTCTTCTCTCTCTTTTTTTTTCTTTCTTGTATATACATTTTCTCTTCCTTATCTTTACAATTTATCTCCGTTTTCTTTCTTAATATCGTTAAATATATTACCAATTATACGATCCTTCTTATCTCTTTAAATATACAAATAAATTTATTTTTCTTTATATATATATATATGTATACGATATTGGCTAAATGAAGAGAATATTAATTGAAAATTTTGCTTGTCCTTCTTTCTCCTTTTCCTCGTTAAATCACTAAGAATCTAAGGAATTTAAGAGGGACTTACTCTTCGAGAGTTTCACAAGGAGACACAGTAATGAGGTTACGCGGTTGAGCAGCCTAGCGAAAATCGTGGAACGCGTTTCGAGGACGCGTGCAAGTTGAGAGGAGGAAAATAGGGGAAACTTCTAAGAAAGTGAAGGAAGAAGTAGAGAAAGAGAAGAAGCAAAAGAAGAAGAAGAAGCAGAAGAAGAAGAAGAAGAGGAGGAAGAAGAAGGAAAAAAGAAGAAGAGGAATAAGAAGGAGAAGAACCACGAGAATTGGGACACAAGCGAAAGAGTTCTTCGTTTTATGTGATCGTAGATTCGCAAAATGACATACCTATTAGCTCCGACAAAGTCCCTTAAGATTCGTGTCTGAGTATCCACCGTATCGTTTCGAAACTAAGAAGAAGGCAAGGGTCTGCGTGCCACCGCCGCCACCACGACGATTTCTCGTTCTCGATATTACAGCCTCTACCATAATCTTCCTTCTTTTTTCATGAGAGAGAGAGAGAGAGAGAGAGAGAGAGAGAGAGAGAGAGAGAGAGAGAGAGAGAGAGAGAGAGAGAGGAGGGAGGAAGAGAGAGAATTATAGTTTTTCTTCAACAAGATATGTTATTTTCTCGTTGTTTCTGAAATATCGATCGAGATAAAGAAATGGAATTGCTTGATCTAAGAAAAAAAAAAAGGAGGAAAAAAAAAGGAATGAGCGAGGTTGCTTGATTTCGCATTGCGATTAAATTTCCATTAATTTTTCGTTTTCTCTGAGAACGTGAAGTTGGATAATTTATTTCTTTCTCTCTCTCTCTTTCTTTTATTTATTTATTTATTTATTTATTCATTTTTTATGAATGTTAATTGAAGCAATTTTTACAATCAATTTAGTGGAACTTGGAAGAGATGGAAATATTTTTTCTTTTCTTTTTTTAAAGCTTGTTGGAATGTTTATTGGAGTAAATAAATCTGAGCAAGCAGGAAGATTTCTTTTGCAACAAGTACAAACATATCGCTTATTGTCAGATGATATTATCGTGATTATTCCGTCATATCTAGTGATTACCTATTGTTCATTATCCTATTATCGTCTATAAATGGTGATTAGCCTGGAAGCCACAGAACGTTATTGACATACTAGATAGGACGTTGACCCAAGTTTGGATGACTTACGTTGGCTTACGACGCCACACGGCTAAGGTACTTACGTCTGACTCAAGCGATATTATCTGTCACAACAGAAGACAGAGGATAGTCTGCTTCGGACAACGATTTGTGTATGTAACAATGCTATGAAACAAAATGATTAAAGATCATTCAAGTAGGTAACTAGAAGCTTTAACGTTTAAAGAGAGATGTAATTAATAATCTCTTCTATATTAATTAAAATGTCATAATTAATAATAAGTGAATCGTTTTCTGAGAGATACGAGGAAGCTAGCTACTGTTCTTGAATTTAATACCATTTTCCCTGGCTTGATCTATTATATCATTATGAAAGAAAATAAGAAGAGAAAAAGAAAGAATAAAAAGAATAAAAAGAATAGGAATAAAAAGGAGAAAGAGTATGAAAGAGAGAAGAAAAAGAAAGAGAGAGAAAGAGAAAGAAAGAGAGAGAGAGAGAGAGAGAAAAGAGTCTCGGAGTCATCAAATGATGTAAGTATGTACAAGTCGTGGCTACGTGCTTGATCTACCGCATGAAAATCTCTCCTCGTAGGATTTTAAAATGTATTAGAGAGCTCCGCCATGCTAGACTCGTACTGGTGGTATGGGCTTGCAAAGCACGACCTCTTTCTTAAAGTAAGAGAAGAAAGGTCGTCGAAAGAAATGAGATGAAAGAGGTCGAGAAGGTCCAAGAATGAGTTTCGGCCGCCGAGAAGACCCAAGAAATATAACTGGACATTATTCAGTCTCGAGTTTCTTGTTATATCGAGACTATTTTCAAGTACCCCAAAGGTGCGCTCTTCTTCTCTCGGCCATTCTGTATTCTTTTCAACGTGAGTCTACGCTCTTCTGGGGAGATCTTTTTATCTATAATAGTAATAATAATAATAATAATAAAGATAATAATAATAACAATAATAACAGTTAATGTAATAGTGAGGAACAGTACAAGGGATGATCGACGATAATAAAAATCAAGAGAGAGTTTTTAAGATTACTTTGTATGAAGATGTTTCTTAAAGGAACTTTTTAAGCTTTCACTGAGTAATAAAAGAGTGAAAGATAAATAGAGAGAAAGAGAGATGCATATAATAACGCGAAGGCATATTTACGACAGACTTTATTTACCAATGTACGATCTTTTCTCCCTTCGTACCATTAATCTTTCCAAACCAGGATTGTACATTATTATTTTTTTTTTTTTTTTTATTGGCCAACGTGTAAAAGGGTCGAAAAAGTCTGATGATGAAATCGGAGCTGCTCGCGGACGCTCTTCGTAAGCCGAAATCAGGATTTGGCCGTTGTCCAGAGTTCGAAGACTCGGCCGCATTGATTTTGTTAAAAACACCACAAATTGTTCACCGTCGCCTGGACGACGTACAACTAGGTCGGTGCACTTATCGAATCGTATTCAAGAGATGAAGAAAATTTAATGCGGATTAAAGGGTGAAAATCGGAGTCGAGTTGAGTCAGATAAAAATGTTCATTTTTTCTGCTGGTTCTATCTTCTTTCCTTTTTTTAAGGGTTTGGGGCAAATTTTGTGGTTTTACACGAACTCGAGCGTGTAGAATGGCGTGTGTGTATTAAAAGAAAAAAAGAAGGAGAAAAAAAATATATCACATATAGCAGAAATTATACAGTCATTGCGTATGAACGAGCAATTTCAGAAGCAGAGAAACTTTGGTATCACGCTTTCACTTATTCAAAAACCGTAATAACCTGCTGTCCTATTATTATAATCCTACAGAGTGAAGTGTTTCGGGTAAAAAGGCAAAGTGTAGTCTTTCTTTTATTTCAAAATCCCATTTCACCTATTCGGAATTGTATACATCCGGTGCCTTCCCTCGTGATATTATATATATATATATATATTTTTTTTTTCTGCACCGATGGGAAAGCTCACCGTCGTCGGATTTCGCGTTTGTTTGACTTTCGCTTCCAAATAGTTGACTCTGCGGCTCTTCGTGGAAAACAGGATGCACTTTTCGAGGTAGAATCAAGGAGAATGGGGAAATAAAAGAACCGGAGATCGTCGGGACATAGAGGAGAAGAAATACTGAAAGAAGAAAGAGGAGGAAAAAGAGAAGAGTAGAGAAGAGAAACTATTTGAATAGGAGAAAGATATTTCGAGTTGTTGATTCTTAGTTGTTGATTCTTGAATGATCTGAGAAAGCTTTTGCATTGAAGAAAAATCAATAGGAATCGATTTGAATCATAAAAATTTATACGATTTCTATATTAAAATTTTTTTCTTCACACACTTTTCTTTTTCTCAGAATGATCCGTCGAAATTAACTTCGTTTTTTTTCTGTTCATTAAAATCGAGAAAAAGTCGAATGTAATTTCATGTAAAATGTACAAGTGGTGAAACCTTTATAACATCTGCTAACGTCCACTTCGAATTTCCCGCCCGCTCATTATCAGCCGCGTATGCACTACGCAAAGCATAGCTGGCCTCGTTAAAAGCCAATATTCTGCGTCACGTTTGTACTATGTTATATCTACCAGGGATTACGAAGCAGCCTGGAAATCCAGTTTCACGGTTATACGAACGAGAAATTATTTAACGTATCGAGCATGTAACTCAAATATACGATGGATTCGATCATGTCTATGAGTGAAAACGAGAGAGAAAGAGAAACAGAGAGAAAAAAGAGAGAAAAATACAAATGGACACCGAATGGTCTTCAAAATTGCAAATTTCCAATTAATCTCTGAACACCTTTATACTCAAGTTGAGTACTTTCAAAGTATTGGTTCAGATTACACATTATATTTCATTTCATTATTTACTTAAATTCTTTTATATCTTTAATTCCTCTTTTATGTCTTTAAATATTCTATTTATCATTAAATCGTATTTTCGCATTAATTCAAGAATTCTTTTTTTCTTATTTTTACTTTAAGATCTTAAGCTATTGTTATGGAGACCTAGATACAATAAACCCATTCTTTCTCTCTGTCTCTCTTTCTCTCTCTTTCTTTCTCTCTTTCTCTCAGACACTATTTCTCTCTCGAAATAAATAAATAAATGGAGAGAACATTTCGCTCGACCATTCCTTTTTTTTGATTACGCTTTGTTCCATTCCGAACTTCACTTTTCTTTGTATCCTATCTTTTCTTCCTATTTTTTTCTTTCTATCCCTACTACCCCATCTTTTACATTAATTTCCCTTCGTCTGAAGATACCGCAACGAATATTAAGCGGACGATTCTCAACGATAAATTCATCAACCTCAACGAGTAGAAGAGTAGTAGTTGAGGGATATATGGAAAAGGACGAATCTGATTCGCGTGAGAGAGAACACAGTCCGCGTTGACACGCCACGTTGAAAATCTAATGACATTATCGGGTTTGGGAGATTAACGAGCCTGCAAATCGATCGTCAAAGTCGCCATATAGAGCTCTGTTCGTCAGTGATGTCGATTTTTTATTCTTTATCAGCTTAGAGAATTAAACGACGCTATGAATTAGGGCATCAAATACTTGTGAAAAAATATGAGATCAAAACTAATCGTCTAATTATGGTCCATTAGAGAATACATTTTTAATTCACTTGTTTGTTGATCATTTAAAAAGTTAAATTTAATTCCTTGTTCTATATAATTCTGGAAATTGTGATATACTTTTTGGACCAAGGAACACGAGTTAGGCTTGCGGTATATATATCGGGCCAAATGTGATAAATAAAAGTCATGCTCGTCGTCAAGCATCAGAAACACGGGTGAAACCCATGGTTCAATTTCTACAGATACGTGAACGACTTTGTAACCGACTGTGGCAAGTGCCGTCGCGACTTAAATCATAATGCAAGGAGTTAGATATTTAAGTTATCGATTTGTAAGTTGTACATTTAATCCAATAATACCGAATGAGTTACCCAGTCCGTATATGGGGATTACTATTATCGAGAGGGTTGACTGATGCTAAGATGACAAAACTGATGGTAAAACCTACTTTATCGAGCAATGATATTTCTATATATATTGGATGATGGTAAAACAAAAATCTAATTTACTGTCCTATTACAAAACCGGAATCTACATTGCCATTTGATTGTAAAAAGTAGAAATTTTTTAAAATGGGATAAAATCACGAATTAGAATTCGATTACATCTAATTTATTTATCTACCGATACATTGATATATAATGTAGATTTAGATTTTGATAAATGCTTCTGGAGACCCACGGGGTGATAATGATTCTATTAATCCGATCGTTTTTTAAATGCAAATATTTTTGGAAGAAAGAAAATCGTATATGAAAAATAGATAATTTTTTAGCTGCAAATGGTTCAATTGTCAACATTAGATATATGTCTAGTATAATTAAAATTCTGTTTCGTCGACGATCAGTAGAGTAAATTTTTCACTAACGACTGATGATAGAGTAAATTTCTTTTTTACTATCGATCGGTAAAATACAAATTTATCATCATTCAGGAAAACAGGAATCTACTATTAGCAATTAGTCGGAAGAAGAATTCTTTGGTTGAATTTCCGAATTATGAATATGGAATCGATAATTGTGATCGGTAATATTACCATTTATTTATTACACAAATATTGAAATAATCCATGAAACTATTCCTAAAATATTATACTTATAATATCTTACATAAGATATCAATTGTGATATACATTTGGAAAAGTTTTCTTAGTTATGGAACGGAACTCGTGCGCTTGTCACATTGTGCTGATTCACTATTATTTAACTACTACTAAATTAACAAAATTTCAAATATAAATCTCAACAAAGTCACTCGTGTAGTTTAAACAAAAGTAAAACATGTTTCGTACTTTACCGTCATTCACATCTTCCTGTCCCGCTAGAAGAAGAGAGAATGAGAGAAAACTATATCGAGTAAGCTTAAGAAAACGGCAACCGCGAACTCGCAGAAAGTGCTGTAAAATATAGAAAGCGAAGATAAAAGCAAGATAATAGAGAAGAGACTTTCTTTGTATCAGGTGGAAGAAGCACTCCTTGCTAGTTCATCGTCGAACTCAAAGCAATGCCAAGAGAGCAGAAGCTTCTTTCAAAGACTTTTCTCTTCTTTCATCATCCTCCAACCACGAAACGCGTTTGGTTCTTTCCGTCGATCAATAAGTAATCGTTTCGTTAAACGTTTGCAGTTCATTTTTATTCAGCGATCTCGGAGAGACAAAGAGAAAGAGGAAAAAGAAGAGAGAGAGAGAGTAAAATCAGACGAGACCATGAATAAATACGCGTAGCGTGTTTGTCACGCACGAATCCAGAGCACGCCTCAAATTATCAAGGCAAATGATGTTTTTAACGAAGTCCTCGCATCTAATTACAACGCCAGAGGGTAGGCACCACACGCGCAAATACGTGAAATTCAATTGCATTGGTTCTCCATGTGGACTTCTCTCTTCCGGGGTTACCCATTACATGTCCAACTCGTAAAGTCCGAGTCAATTTCAAAAGGATTTCGAGTGAAAATCATTCCTCAATCCCTGTCTAATTCATCAACTAGTTTTTCCTTAGTTTTTCCTCTTTCGTTGAAATATTGCAAATCCCCGTAAATGAAATTCAATCTGCTGTCATCTTTGCTCTTCTTGATATTTTAATTTGTTTGGAAAACAAATGAACTAACGTGTTTCCAGTAATTGGTAATCATTTTTTTTTTATTTTTCTTTCGTTTTCTTCGATTTATCTTATCTTTTCATCAATTTATCATTTTCTGTTTCCTAGATATCTTGATATCTCTATCATCTTTCTTTTTACAGCTCTTAAATTATTAATCTCAATGTAATTACGATGACATACTGTTCATTCGACGATAGTGTCCGTTTAAAAGATCATCCGGAAAATCGACTTTTCAATCTGTCAACTGCGTAAAACTTATCAACATCAACAAATATATTAATTTAATGCGACGTCTGTCAAAAATTACATCCATTTCGTACTCTATCGATCTCGATAACGTAAACAGACATTCGACGAATATACTCGACAGGAATATCAATAAAAATATGATGATTGTAATCACTGTAGAAGGTACAACGTATTCTTTATATTTCCTTTAGCAACATTTGTTTTCTCGAAACATTTTGTGGAAATAAAAAGATGAGCGTAAATTCCAACCATCGAAAACTCGTTTTCTCAGGGCAGATCGTTTTCGAACACGTGTGTTGTTTCATGAGGATGGAAATGCGATAATCGATCGTTCACCAAGCAGGGAAAGAAAAAAAAGACTGATAGATATCTACATATATACGAGAATGAGAACAAAAAAATAGAGATGAAAGCAATTTTCGTAAATGGAAAATCGGCTGGAATAGGGCGTCCGATAGATGGAAGGGAGCAAATGATCGATTATAAAATGCGGAATCCAATTTGAATCTTCTTTCTTTCTCTCTCTCTCTCTCTCTCTCTCTCTCTCTCTCTCTCTCTCTCTCTCTCTCTCTCTCTTACTTTTATGTCTTCTCTTGAAATTTTGCAAAGAGTTTAAAGATGGATAAGACGCGCGTGCGAGCACATGGTCGTCGTTGGCAGAGCATTCTGTGCTTATGGCGGGATCTGTCGCACTAACACACTCACGTAGATACACAAATACGAACACAGGAGTCACATACATTTCATATGGAAGCACTGCGAGTGACAGGGAAATACTGCCTCTGCTAACTACTGCCTTTTGCTTTAAGTTATAGTGCCGCGTATGGATCTACGCTGGACTATTGCCCTACTACTTCCTATCCCCATCTTTACCACCTTTGCGCCACCCCCAAATGCATCTACAGCTGCTCTACTTCTTCGATCGTTTCTTCCTTTTCTATTCTCACTTAATTTCTTCCGATTAAAATCACTTTTTATCATATTTTTCCTTTTTTTTTTTTCCTTTTTTCTATACTCGTGCATACGTGTATAATTTTTGTTATTAACTTATTCGTCGATTTTTATCGAAAAAGATTCGTCTGATCGATGTAACATCCACTTAATATAACTTCCCAGTTTAATTTACTTAAAATTATTTTACGAATGCGTTCGTACTTTAAAAAATGTAACGTTTGAATACGAGTTGCTTTCTGACATGGCGACCTCGTTTCAATGGAATCCGGAAATCTCGGTCGGGAATTTGGTTTACGATCGACATAGTCATTACGTTTGCGGAGAACCTAAAGGGTGAGGGAAAGAGCGATGTATTCGTTAGTTTGACAATGATTCTCGAGGATATTACTAAACGAAATTTCGCAACTATTTCGTTGGTGGTTCGTCATGAGCTTGCGTGTTCGCGACACGTGCGTATCCACTAGCAGTCTGCTAGTTTACCGCACACGGCTCGTCGACCATTCGGGTTCGTTTACCATTCTGTGATTGTACTTCCGCTTGTCCGCAGGAATATTCCGCTTGAAATGTCGAACGAGAGGACGATCGGAATTTCGAAGAGTCTCTCGTATATCCACGAAGAAATAGTTGATATCGAAAATCGCTATTGATCAATGGACGTATAAATTCGTAAACTTGCAAATACGTATTATCAATTAAATCTTCTTGAAACTGACGCATTCACGCGAGACTCAACAATCACGACGTAATTCAGAATGAAATCGTCAATCAAATGTTCGAAAGTTTGTTATTTTACGTTTCGCTCAAAATTTATCTCGGTTGAGAGTTTTGAAATTACATTCGAAATGGGTTCACCGATGATACCATAACAAATCATTTAAATGCGCATTTCTGATAAATGATATTAATGAATACAATGAAAAGAAACGGGTATACCAATCGTAACACTTTTTTTTATACCTGTACAAAGGAAATAAGAAAAAAAAGTATCTAACTCGTTTCTCGAGTGTGTACGTTGGATTTGATTTTCTATCGCGTTAACGTCGTACCGACGGCCATAACGTACGACGGAAATTCAATGGACAATAGAAGTACGAAGAGCTCAACGAAACTGATTCTTTGATCACGCTCAGACCTTCTATGTCGTCGTTTATTTCTATCCTTCTTTTTCGAATGTTCCGCTCAATTTCCGTCGTTCTTCGAACGAACCACAACACACATAAACAAACGACTCTAACCGGTTCTTCCTTCCAGCGAAATTTCCGACTGTATCACTTTGTTGTATTTTTGCTTTACGTTTTTTTAATTAACGTTCTGTTCTCTTTCAAGATTTGTCTATCCTCTTACGTCTTAAAGACGAGAAGTGCGAATTATCTGTCGATTTTCTCTTTCCAGAACAAAAAAGAAAAAAGAAAATAAAAAACGTGCCGAAAGACGGAGAAACAACGCGTGTCTTTCTTATTTCGTTCCTTCTTACTCACGTTCCGAGCGTATCTTCGCTCTTCCATTTAATTTTCCGTTCCTTTCCCACGGAAAAAGTTCGAGTCCATTTAATTTTCGCGCAAACACTATGGCGCCGGTATCAGGTTCGTCCTTTACCTTTCTCTCAGCGAAGTAATTTCATCTCGACAACGGACCTTTTTTATTATCTCAAAGAAGACAAGTAGAAACGTATGTACTCTCTGAACCGATAATTTCAACAATTTACTCGAGACATTTTCTAACACCGAGCAATAATTTTATGGAAACCATAGAATTTAATGTTGATTTAGTAATGGATGAGAAATAAAAATACTATTACTTTTCTAATCCGTTTCAACTTGACGAACGTACTAATTTATTTCCTATTAACCTTAATTTGTTTATTCCAAAAATATTTATAAGCAGAAAGGAAAAAAGAAACCTCTGAAAAAATGTCTTCGAGGAAGCATCGTCATCGTGTATCGCGTAAAAAAAGAAAAAAAAAAAAGGAAAAAGGGAAGAAAGAAAAGTAAGAAAAATGTGTATAATTTAATGAAACAGAACGAGAAAAAATATCTAATGAAAAAATGTAACTAGCGTGAATCACGAAATAAGAAAGAAAGAGAAAAAGAGAAAAAAGAGAAGAACAAAACAAAAAATGAAAAGGAGAGAAAAGTAAGAGAGAGAAAACGAATCGGAATCATTGTTGGCAGAGTAGAATGATTCGTGCGGTAATGTTGCACTCACGCGATACGCACACCGCAATGATTGCTTCGGTTAAGCTATGTAGCGAGTACAGCCATGCGGGAAGCTATTCCTATGAGCTGTCGTCGTGGATTACAATTAATCAAGCAAAAACTGTCAACAGCCATGCCTTCGTATATGCGACAAGCAGCAGGAGAAACTATCGACCGCAAACAATGCGCGAAAGCGAGACTCGCGAGACCGGTAAAACTAGATCGTCCCGTGGGATCTGTTGTCAAATCGAAACTCTCCATGTTCTTCAATGTCCTTCTATGTTTGTCCCTCTCATTTCTTTTCTTTTTCTATCCTTAGCTTTCTTCTTGCTTTCCATTGTCATCCATTTTATTCTTCGCTGTTGTATGTCTGTCCCTCTTTCTCTTTCTCTTTTTCTCTCGCTCTCTCTCTCTCTCGTAATTTCTAGCCGCTCTTTTTATCTCTTGTTTTTAATTTTATTCAATTAATCCTACTAATAACTACGAAGGAGATCCTTTGAAAGATTTCTTACATTTTTTCTCTGAATTAATTAACTTTCACGATGAAACGAGAAAAGTATCTATTTGACCTTTTTTTTTCCCTTATTTGAAGTATGATATTTTTTTAATACCCTTCATCGGTTTGCATCTATGCTTTGTGTTCATGGTTTTTCTTTTTGTTTTTTTTTTCTTGTTTTTCTTCTAAAAAAGAAAACATTACGTTTCGATTACAAAAGGGAGATCGTATGGATTCGTTGGAATACAAGATATTCGGTGTCGGGTTTTCTACGTTGAATGAATTGAATAGACGAGCGAATGCTGACCCATATAAATCTTTGCTAGAGCACGAGAGAACTGTTGGTGGTTCGTGTTAGAAAAACAGCAGAGAGAAACCAAAGACCATGCGTTTATCCTCGTCTTTCTAGAGTAAAAGAGCAGGAAAAAAGTGTCTCAGCAGGTGTTCTAACTCTCTATCGAACAAGCTCTGAATTGTAAGATAGGTCAATAGTAAGATAGGTCAACAATAAATGATTGTACTATCGTCAATTCGTGATGTGTAAAACATAATAATTCGGACTAATCGTTTTTAATATTTTTAATAATTTCTATTTAAATTAAAAATAATTGAATTACAAAATTTTTTTTTATTATAACATATTCAATGTTTTTTTTTTTTAATATTGATTTAAATATATGAAAAATGTACGTTGACGTAAGAAATTGTGTTACATAAATCATGGAAAAAGTAGATTGCGATCTATTAATTTTCTAAATTAAAGAGAAAAAAAAAATTGAGATAATCGACGAATAAGATATTAATTCTCGAGATTCTCGCGTTTTAATGTGGGATCGATTTTACAGGAAAATATTTGATAAATATTAATATCTTGAATTCCGTTGAATCAGTCGAGTCTCTTGGAGAATCTCGAAGCGAAGAAAAGCGATACGAATTGTCGATGTTTCGAGCATTTCTCTCCTTCTCACTGTCGCTCTTTTTCTCTATCTCTCTCTCTCTCTCTCTCTCTGTCCCTCTTTTTTTCTCATTTAATCATGATCTCATTTAAACAAACGAGCCGTTTGAAATCGTGCCTAAAATCCAGGAAACCATCGTTGGTTCCTCTTCGTTGGTGCATCTTATTGTCTCGCGTCGTTTAGTTTTAAAGTTTGAGCACGTTCGTGTTTCTCGAGGAAATCAGCTTCGTGGCTCTTCACGTTGTCCTCCAGATTCGTATAATTTTCCATTCAGAAAATCAGACGTTAAGCTTCGAACGAAATTGTACCAACGTATCTTCTCTTCTTGCTGTATTTTTACTACTTGTAGCACGAATAGCTAGGTATGTCATTTATCGCGGATTTTAACGAGTCCCACGATTTTTTCGTTTCTCTTTCTGATTATACTTTAAACTTTTAGCGACCCTATGTTAAAGCTGTACCCGATTAATCTCCATATAAAAACGTTAACACGACTTATTCGATATTTTTGCTAACCTAGACGAGAAAAAGATGACTTGAAAAGCAAGCAAAGAAGTACTTGACATTATTCGTAAACGTACGTCGTTCAAAGAATTTTACCTCCATTTTGATCATCCTACATTTTCATTATTTCCTCCGATTTTGTTCAAATACTTCAAATTTTTAAAAGCCCCAACGAACGACTCGATTTCTACAAGCAGCTTTTGAATAGAATAGAAATAAAAAGATACCCGCAAAAGTATCGAATGTACCAACTCTTTAGCCGATTTTTTTGAACATTTCTTTCATGTCAAAGGACTATCGTCCGAAGAGATGGAAGATCTTGTATATGGGAATACATGCTTTCTGAACGTTGGTATTTATGTGAAAAACGCGAGGGATTCGAGCTCAGAGACTTTTGAAAAATGACGTTGCTTCTTCTTTCGTATTCTTCGATCGAGAGACCTTCAACTAAAGAAAGAAAGACAAAGACAGAGGGAGCGAGAAAGAGAAAGAGAGAGAAAATAAAATGGTGACTAGAAGGTTAAAGGACATGGAGAAAGAGTAGCTCGTAAGTTTGAGACAGAACGATCGTCAATGAAGGTGTCGGTGATAGAGATGGCTGATGGTGCCCGCGAAAGCCGCGATCATCGTCGAAGAAGAAACTTAACGCTAGGCACGTCGACTCTTCGTCTTCTCGCAAGAGAAGACCGAGACCATTAATCTTGCTTGACTTTGTGCCATTCTCTTGGACTTGTCCGTACCTCTTTTAAGACGCTTCTCCGCAGCAACGATGAAAACTTTTAGATAATCGTCTCGTATCAACGCTTATCTTTGTCCTTGTAAAAGTAAAATAATGTGTAATATCCCATACATCATCACGGTCTTATGCATTGTAAAAACTTAATAGCATCAAAGAAAAAATAGGAATACAAAAATAAAATAAAGTAAATAAAAATAAAAGATTAATTACAAAAGCTATGTCCTCTTTGTTTTTCTGACATCAAGCTGTCATCATTATTCGTTTTTAAAAATGTATAGGTAAAAGATAAATAAATTAACAGACAAAATTCAAACTTCTATATGGGATAAATGAGCCGTTTATTATGAAAATGGTTTATATCCATTTGCTTTATTAACAAGATATTAAATGCCTTGCATTTTAATCGATTCAAAAATACTGATAAATGTTAATCAATTTTTTCGATGTTCGCGCGAATGGGAATTAATGTAAATTTATTATAATTGATTATTATGAGAATTACTTGTATAAATATAAGTGTTTTTATGGTTTATAAATGGACTTTTATAACAAATGATTTTTGCAATTCCATTTAATTTAAACGAAATCTATATTAACCAAAATATAGAGATATTTAAAAATCTGAAATAAATGCACAGTGCATTGTTTATTAATGAAAAGTTCACATTTAATTATAGACAAATTAATTTTTAAGCAACTGTTTTCTTTTTAGTATCAAATAATCGATATTATGAAATGCCATGCCATTTTCATAATAAATGGTTTAAATCATTTCAATAGATTTAATCGCAAACCTCATCGTACACTTTGATATTCATGCTTTCTTTCTCGGCGTTACGTTGATATGCGATACTTTATGTATCCGATAAAGAAACAAATTTAAAGAACTTTACCGAACCACGATGTAAAGTATGTAAAATATATAATGCCTATCTACATTATACGAAGATGATGGTAGAAAGCGAAAGATCGATGCTCGAGATAAACGAATTAGGTAGATCCCTATCGAGAACTTTCCTTTAGTCCAATTTGCGAGCATCGAAACTTTATCTCACGGAGCCATATCAGAAGGGAATAGTATGAGACAATGTTCTTTGAAAATAAACGTAATGACGTGTAAGACTTGAGCCACACTACATTACATTTTAACGCTATCCATGTTGCACGACTATTTCTCTCTCTCTTTCTCTCTTTTTCTCGCTCTATGTTTCCTTTTTTCTTTACTAAAGTCACGTGAACTTCTATCTTTCGTTGTTGGTTTCCTTTGATCAAGGAATCCTTTTAAAAAAGGATGCTCCTATTCGCAGTGATTATGGTACGTGGTGGAGAATCTTGAAAACGTGAAAGTCGAGAACGAAGAGAGAAATCTTTGGCGAAGTTTTGCCCGTTCTTACGTTCAAGCGAAGTTTCAATCAAGTTTTTGACTGAAAAATTGTACGTACCTACGTACGTTTATATCGTCCGCATTCTCTGATAGAAAAATTTCTACGAAAACCCGATTCGTCTTATAAACGTTGTCGATGAAAGAGGCAACTATTTTTCTTTTTCTTCTTTTCTGTTTCTCTTTTTCTTTTTTCTTTTTTTTTTTTTTTTAATCCGAAGCATTGACGGTATTTTCACGAGTTTGCTTCACCGACGTCGACTTTTTATGATCGTTGAAAGCAACACGTTCGATATCTAATAATTGCATTTTTCTGTTATGGAAACCACCTCTTAAAAAGCTTCTGCTCTCTCTCTCTCTCTCTCTCTCTCTCTCTCTCTCTCTCTCTCTTTTAGTCGCGATAAATTTATAAACTATGAAGAATGTACCTATCGCTCGATTATTCCCATGAACAAAATTCGTAACCCCTTCATTTTCGTCTGACCATATTTACTTAATTAGAGCATTGCTTTTCAAATTGGTCGTACACAAAAAGGAAAAAATTAACTTTTCACAACATTACATTAAATAATATTACTTCTCTTTTCCCTCTTGTTACGTTAATTTTGCTTTTAGAGAAACACGATCCTTCGTAACTTCGTACCTACAGCGTTCTACGAATTTGGTTAAACCGATGACATGAAATTTTTACATGCAACCATATATACATATATTCATCTGAATGATAATAATAAAAACTGCTACAACGAAGAAAAAGTTAACAGGTATGTTAATTAAATTTTGTTTGCATCGGATTATATTAAAAATCGAAAGAATTACGAATTGCTAACGAGATCGTTTTCAGATGCGAGCATATAAATAAAATTTTGTATAATATTTAGATGAATAACCGTATTAACATGACACAAAAAAACGAAGAACTCGAATTGTTATTAGATAGGATTATCTACGAGATGTATAAAAAATTTTTCTATTAAATTAAGTATTTTATCGGCTAATGAAAAAATAAAAAGACAATTAAAAAAAGAAAAAAGAAAAGAAAAAAGGAAGAAAAAGAAAGAAATAGCAACGATTGAGAAAAAATAAATTAAATGTATACGTGTATCTTCGTTCACCCCTTTTATATACATTTACGATGCTTTTCAACATGCAGTGGATAAAAAACGTTTTTATCCCAAGAGCAGAAATTCGTTATCTCTTGTTTCGAGCGATATTTATCGTTGCTCGTCCGTCCGTTAAAAGCGTCAGCGGATGGCAAGTTTTCGAAGGCGGTGGTATAACACATCGTAGAAAGAATAAAACCGACACATCCGGGATACCATTATTCGTCCACGAAGTTGGCCGATAGAACAGAGATGAAAGAGAAAGAGAAAAATAGAGAGGGAGAGAGAGAGAGAGAGAGAGAGAGCGAGAGAGAGATGAAATGAAACGATGGTGATCGCAATTGCAAGAGGGATACTGCAACTCGATCCTTTCTCTCTAACTCTCTCTTTCTCTCTCTCTCTTTCTCTCTTCTCGTTTAAAGGGGTAGATGCCCTTTAAAACGTCAAACGACGATTCCGATCCTAAGATTAATCCATCGCTCGTAATTGGAAGGTCGCGCGCGTGTCGCGATCCGGAAATTTACGATCTTGTGCCGGTTCCGAAGTCATTCCGTTTTCGTTCTTCACAAAGAAAAGCATCGCTCGTTGGATAATAAAAGCTCGTTTCTCGCGAGTCGAACGCAAACAGTGACTGTTGGTAAAAGGATGGGGGATGCTAAGGAATAAAATAGAAGATGTCTTGCACCTCGATTTCAAAGGTAATCCCTATTCCTTGATTACATTAACCCTATAGAAAGATTCCTCAAATCGCGTCTCTATCTTTTACATTTCTTCCTATTTTCTATTTCCTTTGTAAATTAAGCATTTAAGATAATGAGAAGCTTAAAGAAGTTATTATTTCTTTAGGTGTTAATTTTCTACTTTATTTCTCGTTATTTCTCAAATCGTTATCATTGCCTTTTGATTTCTTTCTTTTCTTTTCTTTACTTATTTATTTCCTCCTCTTTTTTCTCTAAGTAAGATTTATTTTAATTAATTTAAGACACTCTCTGTAATTATTTCCATTTCTCATTAATTACTTGTGATATTTAATCTTATATGTTTTCTTTAGATTTTATATAGGTGCATAGCTATTGTTAAATGCTTCTTCTTGAATTTCCTCTTACAAGATTGCAGTTCTGGTAGTAATCAACTTCTCTCTCTCTCTCTCTCTCTCTATCCCTCTCTCTGTTCTACTTCTTCGTTCGAATATAATTCGCAATCAAAAGAACAAGTGTAACGACTTACATTTCAAATGATATTCTTTGGATTCGCTCGAACGAACGAATCGAATAAACTTTTTAAAAGTATTAAAAACTGATTAGAACAAAAAATGGGAGGATGAGAATCGAGAGATTAAAAGTATTCGAGAACTTTCGTCAAGCTTTTCGAGGTGCATCGTAATACTGTCGAGTTACACGTAAAATCGTTGCTAGCTGTCGTCAAAGAGAAAGAGGGAGAGAGAAGGAGAGACGGATAAAAAGAGAAAGAGAGAAAAAGAGAGAAGGATTGCGTTAGATTTTGAGGGTGGACCGCGCAGGGGCGCTTAAGATAGCACGAGCACCTCGAACACGTGGTGAAGCTAGATGTCGCCCCATAGGTCGCAAGCTTTCAAACTCAGCGATCCAGCCAGTCCGCGGCCGTCTGTGCTCCGCGAAACGCGATTTCCGGAGTTCGTGATTAAATTCGAAATCGATCGTACGATTTTCATCGCTCTTCAATTTGGGAAGATCGTTGGACGTTACCATTTCACGGTAAGTTCACATGGGAAATAACTATCTTTTTTCTCTCTTTTTTTTTCCTTTTTCTTTTTTTTCTTTCTTCCTCTTTTCCTTTTTTTTCTTTTTTCTTTTTACACGGAGGATAAACATTCATTTGTACGTAAAGAGAAAAGAAAATGTTTCGACATTTTTTAAAAATCGTCCGTTTGTTTTAAAAATCATAATTTAAAGGTCGATCTTTTGAAAGAGAATAAAAAAAAGGAGTGTCTGATCGAAATTCGCCGTACGAAGGACGAATGTCTATTCATTTGATTGAAGTACATAAGACGTGTATATATTTTTAAGGATCGATAGAAAGAGAAAGAGAGAGGGAGAGAGACAGAGAGAGAGAGAGAGTGGGAGAGAGAAGGCTTAACGGGGCCGAGGAAGGTTGCCTAATTACAAGACTTCCTTTTTGTTCCGTTTTTACGCGTCGTTATGCGGTAGCTAATTAGTTTCCTGAACGTCACTGAAAAAATGTGAATTCACGCGCGCATATTCGGCAGATACCTTAAACACGCGATAATTATGACTTAGAAGTATCGCGAACGTTTTCGAGTATGTTTTTCGTGTGCAATATCGTGTTTCGTGCGAAAAAGAAGGTAGAATTTAAAACGTTAACACGAATACATTAACGTCGGCCCCGAAATAAACGTAATCCTGCTAGTATGAATAAAAGTTAAGCGCTTTTTCCTATTTCACTTTACTTTTCTTTTATTTTTTTCTTTGTTCCTCTATTTTCTATAGCGTGCGTGAGCGGTAGTACATACTTTTGGAAAATGTTACATAATGTTGACGATTAGGGTGACCGTCGAAACAAAAGCAAGTACTTGGCGTTGTAACTTGTCGCTTTATTATTCATAGTCGTCGTCGTTGTTTTCCTCGTTGTCGTTCCTCTCGTAGTTCTCCCGTTTGGATTTAAATGCGTACTGAATGGCACCGTTGCCCCCTCAACACTCTCGAATCTTTCGGATTTACACTCGACGAGTGTTTTTGAAAGCGTTTGTAAAATTATTCGCCTTTTCATCGTCGCTCGTGATATACATTGCTTGTGGCTGCTAGGACGCGACTAATGAGAACGCGCTTAATTTGTAAGTGTGATACGTCGACCTCTACCATTGCTAGTTGACATCGGTTATAATATATCGGAAGGAAAGTATAAAGATACGAATAAATAAAATCATACATAGACGACCTGTCATAGTTAACAAATTATCTAGATACCTAAATGAAAGAGATAGAGGGAATTTTAAAAGGAAAAAGAAAGAAAACGTTATAATTATAATTAACGATGTGGGTATAACGAGAGATTTCTAATCTCGTTACTGAGCTTCGTTAAAAATATTTGCCTTATACATAGTCATTATCTTAAATAATATATGTACATAGGATATACATGATATAAGTATGTGTAAATGAAAATTTAATCGACGGTGATATACATATATGTGTAAATAATGGAGACACTCGTGAAAAACTGAATCAATTAATTAAACAACTTATTGTAATTCACGAAATCGCGATGTTTCATTACGCGTCGGTCAACTTTCAACGAGCTATAATCTCATTGTATCTTTTGAAAACACGCATCTCCGATGTGCTTTATTTCGTCAAGCGTGAAAACGAATATCAAAATGAACGAGAACAAGTTGATATCGCAGAGTGTTCCATACTCGTAGCTACTATTAAAGTACGAATTATCAGAATTATAAACGCGAATCGGACGGATATGACGACGGGTGGGCGTTAAATACGGACCAATGATTCGGTGTCAATTTGTACATGGTGCTCAACTGAAATCGTGCCGCTCGTAACAACATCGTTACTATCACAAAGCTAGCTGGTGAAAACTTCGACGATAGAAGCTTTTCGAGAGTCCACTTAAAAATTCAAAATTAGAGGGAATAAGAGGGAGAGAGAAAGAGAGAGAAAAATTGAGAGAAAGGAAAATGGTGTTTCATTGTATTAACGATAAGCTTTACAGATTTGAAGATACTATAAAATACAATCTTTGAAGATTAAATTAGATTGGATTTCCCATAGTTAATCATTTTCAAATTACGAAATGGATCACTTATAAAATATAATATGAAATCGATCGATGAATTAACGGAATGATAGGAAGGTAGGATGACAAAGAAGAATGAGGGAATAATCGGACTGACTTTGGTTGGCACAAAGAAAAAAACGAACCTGAAAATTACATCCATTACAATCAATCGAATTATCCTCGTTCTCGATTCGGTTTTCCTTCGATTCATTTCTTCGAACGAATTCAGAAGCCAGAAGAACTTAGAATGAGAATGGAGAATCGGATGGCTTAAACGGCCACGAAGGAATATAAATTGTAACCACACTCTATGCAGGAGCAACCGACTGACAAGAGACTTTTCGACGTTTTCCTAACGTCGACGGTAGTAGTACTATCGTGCTAAGCTGCTGCCGCACCTGCTTGCAATATGCATAATGCTAATTGTCCCTTTAACAAAGCTCCAACGCCCCTCGCAAAACTACGCCAACTCGAGGTTGCCGACCTGAGAATGTATCTCTTTTTCTTTTCTTTTTTCTCCCTCCGTTTTCTTTCTTACTCTACTTTACTTCTCTCTCTCTCTCTCTCTCTCTCTCTCTTTCTCTCTTTCTTTTTTCGATCAAATTCTTTAAGAATAGTTTTCAAAGGCCTCTGAAAAATTTCATGCATGGATATGTCGATAAACATCAAGGATCGAAATGATCTAACAGTAAGTATATATGTACTTATCCACCGAACGATACGATTGAAATTCTCTTTTAAATAACGTCATAAATGTAATTTTCGATCTATCGACCTATTATCCGATATCGAAGTAGCAATCGTATTCAATAAATCCACGAAACGTGAGACGACGTTAACAAGGAGAATGATTTCTCCTGACTCATCAAGTATGAAGATTGAAACGTAGGACTCATTGTTGAGTAGGTATAGTTAGCTAATGCTTCAACTTGCGTACAAGCTGAGCTTTGAACGTTTAATAATTGATAATGTGTACTCCTTTTCCTACAACCTGACGTATCGAAATACTTTAGTTAGTCGACATATGTTTTAAGAGAATATGAAACTTATAAGCTTGCTTACTAAGCGTATAAAGCATATCTAATTTTAGTGTATACTTACATGTATACGTATACACACACACACACATATGTATATATACATATATACGTATATACGTGTTTTTGATTTTCTCGTTAAAATAATAAAAATTAACTCGTCATGAGGATAAAACAATATACCTATGAATTTTTCATTTCACGATTGAACGATTTCATTCAACGTTTTTTATCCTAATTCATATTATTTTGTTTGAAATCGATATAAATTTTTCATCGATCGAAAATTTGCAAGGTTAACGGATTAACTATAGGTTTCTCGCACGTTTGTCTTGGCTCAAAGACAAATCAAAGATCGATACGATTACCATTTACCTTGGCACACGTACGATACCAATACACTGTGAAAATCAACGGCATGCTCGTACGTCTTGAATAACGAACGATCGTAGCGATAATTGATTCTGCGTGCCCTGTCGAATAATGCTTTACACAATCGGCGATCCGTCTTATCCTGTGCTCGCTTGTAGACGATACCCCTGGAACGGATGCCGTAAGCCACGTCCATTCGATTCATCCATCGCAGGCATACACGATTAGGAACGATCGACGCGATGTTAGTTCCCTGTAGATGACCGTCAATAGCATTGCCCGGCAGTATCATCGACTCGTACTACTTGATATCAACGACAAACACAGCTTATCCGACTTGCGTGTTTATTGTTAGGATAGGTCATCATTTGTACAACCAAAGTGATTTGACTCTTGTTAACAATGTGACATTTAATATAAAGCAAGATGATATATCAGTACGAAATAAGAAATTTTGTTCTGATTAATGATTAATAAATATTTGAAATTGATTGACGATAACGATTATAAACTTATGGAAACTTCGATTCACTTTTTAATAGTTAAGGTATTGCATCGAAATTTCATTCGTATTTCGAAATTATCGAATAATTCGATGTCTCGATAATACATAGATGATCGAATGCTCTGAACAAACGATATATACGGAAAGGTCTCATCGAATCGACCGTGAGACATTATTAAAGCGAATCTGTGCGGTAATGCGGATTGATTATATCTACTCAGACCATCCAGAATGTGGATATGATGTATCGCTATGAAAGGGATACGGAATTCACCTCATCTCCGCCATCTTTCGCACCTCGTAATCAATCCTCGCCATTAATGTAAACCATATCGAATACCAACTGTTATCTATATCTCTTCTTCGATATATCCTTTTCGATATCTGAATCTTGATGACAAAATTATTCAATTGAATTAATACTACGATCGATCATAATAAAGTTTTGTTAACGAATTCATGAACTATCCGAGTTATCTTCTTTCGTTTTTGAATAAAAATAAAATGTCGCTCGCAGGTGAGCCTAATTAAAATTAACTCGTTAAATTAAAATTCTCGTTCCTACTAATTACGACGTTCGTTTGTGAATTCGATGGAAAAAGAAAAAAAAGGATAAATAACTAAATAAATAAATCAAAAAAAAGAAAAGGTTCGAAGTAAAATCAACCACAATAACGAATCATTACACTCGATTCATTCAATTTTACAAATGCCTTGTCTCTGAATTTCTACCATCCGGAAAATTTCGATAATTCAGCTGAAGGGACTAACGACGTTAACGTGAATATTGTCGCGGTAAATATTACACAGTACCGTAAATAAAATTATATTTTCTTTTACGTATTCCAATAAAAGAACGTACGTATCTTTTCATTGGCATTCAGTATACGCGAGAACGAACATGATGGTCCTGTCATTTATTTTACAATCCTCGTTCTATCCAACTGCCTTACGTACACTTTCGTATTTCGTTAAAAGTTCGCAAGAGAATGCTGGGAGCACCGTTTGAAATCGAATGTGAGATTTCCGCGCAGACCAGCCGTCTGGTTTAAAAATATATGAAAAAATGAAAGTAAAAAAATATATGAAAAAACAAAAGTAACTTGCAATATATTTTTTCATCGTTCGTTGCTCATATGCATGCGTTTATAAGAGAAAGAGAAAGAGGGAGAGAGGGAAGAATGAAAAAAGAGAGAGAGAGAGAGAGGGGAAGAGGAAAAGAGGAGGAGAGAGAGAGAACTTTGTGTGCAACCGAGTGTTCGAGAAACAGAACGATGAAACAATTGATACGATTTTATCCTGTGATGCTTCCTGCATTTTCGATAAGAAATAAAGCCAGCCTGATAATACCTCTATTGTAAAATTATATCATTCAAAAAAAAAAGAAAAATAAAAATAAAAAAGAATAGAGTCTTTCAAAGCAAGACGAAATTTTTCTATCGTTTAAACGAAATTCTAAAAAGAAAGATATTTAATGGAAAGGAAGTACATCATTAAATCACATGCAAACTTTGATCGTGATTTTAAAGAAAAATTATTAATTTTATGATCAGAAAGTCGAAGTTTGATATTTTGATCGTTGATAATATTTTTATACATATATGTATAAATCTTAGAAGTTAATTAACAAGAGTCGAAAAGAAAATTAAAAAAGAGAATTAATGAAACATCATGGATATGCGATTACAATAAGGAAGAAGTTCGTTTCGTTTCGTTAAGCCAATGGTAATGGTACTTAGTCCTTGTATAGGTATCTTCCATGTTACGTACGCATGATCCATTTGATGTGATTTGCATATTCCAGCGAATTCCTTCTACCGCGGCTTTATTATTTCGCTCGTTCCTCGATTACATTAACGGATTCGCGTAATCTCCATTTGGTTTAATAGCAATTGGTTCCCCAGCTCGTTTACGCATTGTAATTTGATTAAACCCATTAAAATCTTTCGCTGAATTCCAAGAAGCAGCTTTCAAAATTTGCGACGATTCTATAATGGAAAGGAAACATTTTCAATCGATTGATACTTATATAATTATATTGTACTTATTCGCATGATATATACGCTTACTACAACTCAACTTTGGTATGAAACAGTTATAAACGATAGAACCAGTTACTAACTTCCATGATATAACATGACTAATGGCCACGTTAATTTCATAATTAGTCATTAATTTTGAACGCATTAGAGCGTTAACTTACGCTCGGATCTGCGAGCAAATTATTCGCAAGAGAATTGGAAGAAATGTGTTATTAATTTATTCCCTTATTATTAAGTAATTCACTATTTAGGCAGTTTAATAGCGAGCAAACATTCTTATTCAAATGGTACAAGTTTTGAATGCAAACATTAAGAAGATTCTTGTTAAAATTTTCAAGTAAACGATAAGCGTTCAAATGGCACTCAACAGCGTGGGAATATTGCGTTAGGTGTCTTTTACTTAACGTGACTTTAATTACATGTTATTTAAAAAGTTTCGAATCATTGTAGATAAGTTTCTTAAAGCGCACGTTTATTCACACGCCATGGAGGATAAAGTCGTTTTTCTTCTCGCGCAACGTCTCGTTAATCTCGAGAAAGCGTGCTAGTGATGGAAGTGAAATAGTCGTTGATCACGATTAGAAACTCGACTCGTTTACAAAGGATCGACGCTCAAAAGCCGGTTACTACCTTGAAAGCTAATTTCGTACTCGTCATGAACCTCAATGTTTTCCTACGATACATTTCTCAGTTGCAACTACAATTTCACGTGAACATTGTTCGATGGAAAAATAATCAAAATGGTTAATTCGAATAAGACGTAAATCGTTGAACGAATATTATTGTTAAAAAAGTAGTAAAAGTAAGAATGAGTGTATCAAAAAAAAAAAGAAGGAAGAGAAAAAATACTACAATCACATTAACTTCGAATAAAGTTAAACGCTGATTTAATAAATATAGATGACTCGTTGAAATGAAGGGAGGATTGAAAGAATACTGATCGAACGTAAATATTAACATTATGTTTCATACAATGAAATAAAAAATTACTAAAATTAGAAGATCATTTTAATATTATACTAGTTCGCAAATATCAATCTTTGAACGAATAACACAAGTTCGATCCGATGAAAATCTGAATAAGGTAAGAGGTAAATAAATTCAACGCTAATATTTACGTTCTAAATACTCGATCTAATTTTTAATCGGATATATAATTTCTCATGTTCTCGACGAGCGACCTCGTCGCGGTCCGTTACCGACGAATTTTCGGTATACGAGGTCGTGTATATCCAACCAGGAATCGGATTCGCCTATATTTGCCCTGAAAGACAGAGAACAGGTTCCGTAATTTCGTAGATGCGAATCGAGCATTTGCGGTTAGCTCGCATACGCTCGAGCTAGGCGTTTCTATAGGTAAGCTGAATCTACAATTATTGCGTTTCGTGGTAGGTAGGTACTTGATGGAGCCCAAAGACGCGATCGAAACGCTAACGAAATCAACGTTGGACTGTAGAGGAACGATAAAACGAATTAACTAGGTATTCTGCTAAAATGATTCGAATTAGCATCAAGTACAGGCCATTTTCGAATTTCTCATAGGCCCTCCTTCGAATGATTCTACCTGTGGATTACGTAGCATCCTATAGATCTTCGACTGGCTAGAAGGACATCGCAATCTTCCAACTAATTTACATTAATGCGCTTAGGAGCAAGAACTTCTTGGGTTTCTGTTGACACGAACTTATATATATATATATATATATATATATATATATATATATATATATTTCTCTTTCTATCCGAGTTACCGACACGAGTTAGCTCTCATCTATTCTTACTCTTCCTTTCTTCTGCTTACATGTGTGAAAAAAGTAAATGACCTTGAACCTACGTATGCATTTAGATATTATACATCAAATCAAACTTCGATCGTTCGAAGAATGCGAGCAACGGAAAAGAAAGAGAAAGAAAGGATCTTCCGAATGAAGAAATTTTATAGAATGTCGAAAGTTAACGATTTGGAAGTAACCTTTCGATTTGACATTTTCCCGGAAACAATGATTCAAAAGATCCCTTCGAAAAAAACCTCGAGAGGTTCTTGAAGTTTCTTTACGAACGATATATCTTGTCGAAAGTTTACAAGTATAAATATATTGTATAAAAATAAACAAATCCTATGGACGACCATAAATAATTCCTTTTGCATGTTTTTTTTGTTCTTTATTTTTATTTTCTTTTTTTTTTATTTTTTATTTTTTTTTTACTGTGAGAGAGAAAGAGCGAAATGGATGCGAACATTTTAGCGAATAAAATGTTCCTCTCTCTTTCTCTCCCTCTCTCTTTCTCTTTCTCTTCATATTTCATAGCTTTTATTTTCCTGAATAACGAAGCTATGCACGAGCACGTAGTCGCTACTGTCACGTAAAAATATTCCGTCGTTGAACAAAATGTCCTACGCAAAAATATCGGTGGCTAACTTGCCTCCTGGATTATGCAGATATATCGAGAAATCTCGCTATCTCTTAATCGCTACTGTCCTCCAGCGTGAAATGCATTGCCTGTGTACTTTTTTCTTTCTAACTTTTTCTCTTTCTCTTCCCTTCAACAATGTAAAAATTCTAAAATATTTTCTTATATGTATATATGTATACATCGTATTCCAAGCAATACGATATCTTTCTTATTCCTTTCAGCTGAATTCCCAAGTCACTCGTTCTCTCCCACGAGACTAAGGAATTTACAAATCACCATAAATATGTAATCGATTTCTACTTCAAATCTAGAACGAAATCTTTCTAGAGAGAGAAACTGATTGAACTTTTGTATTATTAAAAAATCGATATTCATCAATTATTTATCATTCATATAGGATAGAACGCACATAATAAAAATATATTACATTCTACGATAAAAATACTCACCCGTCTTTCGGTTAACTAAATGACCTTTCCTGGAGATAAATACCGTGAGAACACTAAAGTAAGAATAGAGAAAAAGGACGAGAGAGAGAGAGAGAGAGAGAGAGAGAGAGAGAGAGAGAGAGAGAAAAGATAACGATGAAGCAAAAAAAGAATAAGGCGAGGAAATTCTATCGAGGAGACCGCTTTTATCACCCCATCACGTTATTTCGCGTTGCATTTCCGAACGATAAATTTAAGAGGATACTTTTGAAAGGATTTCGATCTCGAATAATGAGGAACTAAGCTATGTAAGAGGGAAGGAAAGATAATCGAGAAGTTGTGTTACATAGAATGTGAAGAGAGTTAAACCATACATATATATATATAAACTGTAAAACATTTAAATAAAAAATACTAACACGTTTGAGAAAATACACTTTCCAACTACATATTTATATGTTTCTACAAAAGAAAAAAAAGGGGAAAAAAAGGAAGATATATTAGATGAAAGATATACGTATGTCATGTAAATAGATCAATCGAACGTTCCGAACCAATGCCATTCGTTATAACAGCACAAAGAAAAATGACATAAGATCGAATCTCAAAGTATAGTTCCAGTTCGTTCGCTAATACCGACATTCTTTTCCAGTTCCTTGAGAGCTCGTCTGAAGAAGAACGTCGAGTAAAAATGGCTCACACGTTGCGGTCGATGTGTACCCGTTGATCTTGACGATAAATTCGGTGGGTTACGAAGTGGTACCACCTCGAACTATCCCTTACTTTTGCAAGCCTTACTCGCCTTTAGTAAATGCTGCTACGTTTCTAGCTAACCTCAGGCTGATTCTTTTTAATACCCAAGACCCACGTACAACATCACTGTGTTTTTTCTTCTCTTTTCAACTCCTCTTTTTCTTTTTCTTGTTTTTTTTGCCTTTCTTTCTTCCTTTTTCTTTTCCTTTTTTCATTCTCATTCTCTCTTATCTTTTTTTCTTCTCTTTTTTCCTCTTTCTCTCTCAAACTGACCACACCAGTATAAATTAAAACCACTTTCAGCTGTATAAACTAAAAGGGAACAAAGGACTCCTTTCCCAACAGGTACGAAAGCAGAAAGATTTGATCGTAAGGGTGCAAGAAATTTCTCGCATTTCCTCTACGATTTCACTTCTAATCTCACTTTTCCTTTCCTTCTTTTCACCCCCTCCCTCGCTCGAAGAATCTCACGTATTCCCCATTATTTTCTTCTCTTTTCCTGATTCATCGGTGAAATACGAATTCTAATGTTTTTTAAACGGTATTTAGTTTAATTGGAAAACGTGCTCTTCGTTTATCTAAGAAAGAGAGACGAACGCGGAAAAAAATACTCTTGCTTGATTAATTATAATACTTTTCAATAGTAATAAAAATAGTAGAAATAAAATAAAAGTAATAAAGTAAAATTTAAAAAAAAATAAAAAATAAAGTAAAAAAGTCTAATCGTCGTATAATCGAACAAGATTTTCTTTTCTAAAACGTCTTTCATCATTGACAAGAGTGCTATAACTATAGCGAATTTGAAAGATTATTAATTTGTTCGAAAATTCGTATCAATCTTCAAGCAATCCAAATATTCACGATTTTTCTTTCTTTATGTTCGATATTCGACGAGCCAATCTTGTTACGATGAAATACTAACTATTTCTGATATCGAAGTCTTTAATGGGACGTATCTCGTAATAATAATTGCAGTAATTATTAATAAAACTCGTTCGCTATCGATGTTTGCACCATCATTAAAACAGACACAGGATCGAAGGAAATAACAGCAGATGGTGCCAACAGATCGGATTCTTCTTCGTTTCACTGAGTACGGAAGCTACGGTGAATATTTCATTTCGTTCTCGATTGAAATGCTTTCTACGACGCCGCGTTACATCCGGCGTTAATTTATCAACTTCTCAAGCGTAGATAAGTTTTTTATCTCTCCTTTGTAATATTTCAAATCTCGCGGTATGCTCGAGAACATTCTAATGGAATATTAATTCGAACTTTTATTTACGATATCTGACTCGCGAAGATCAGAGCGATGTTCTTTATATTTTTTTTCCTTTCTTCTTCTTTTTTTTTTAATTTTATGATAAAACAGACCGATGGATGTTCTATCTTTCTCTTTCTTTTTTAATTTCAAAGATTTCAATCCTTTGAAATTCATGGCAACCCTTCGCAACGCGATCGCCTCGATCTTCGACGAACTTCTACTCTTAAGATGCAGTTTTAATTATTCCAATCTCTCAGAAACGAGTAGCTACGGATAGTAACGGCGAGCTTAACCATTACGACGATTAATCCAACTTTATCAACAGCGATCCGTTTTTCATTCGAACGGGATATACCGAGGTCGTGGGTGCAGTTACGATCGTGCCTTTATCCACGTTAGTTTTGATACACTTATAAAACGATGTGGTGGTAGTAATGATTAAAAATTTTTAAAGCCTCCCAAAGGTGACTTCGAAGAGCCTCTAATAAGGTGGTTACTTTTAACAAGGTACCTTTCATGGTCGAGTACTCTCCTGCACAATCTTTTAAATATAGAACGGTGACTTAATGACTGTATTTTTCCTTTTTTCTTTTTTTCCTTGTCGATAAGCTCGAAAATAATGACCATCGAATTTGGACGTTTTTTAATACTAATTTCAATGATATCATATAATTAGAAATATTACATCGGATAGTATTTTGGAAATGAAAAATAAATGTTGATTTATTATACGTCTATATGAAAAAAAGAAAAAAAGAAAATACATACACGTGATTGAGTTCCGATAAAGACGATTGTCACGAATAAGCACGATAAAATTATTTTCTTTCGGAATCGATTTACGGATAGACCATTAATATTACGTGCCTTCGTAAGATCGAACTAGAATCGCGATAGCAGACATTCGTTTGCCCCCACCTCCAATACCCACCCCTCAAAATTGCACTCCGACTACCTTCCTAAAAGAATCAGTGCTCCAGGCACGTTCAACAAAATGCACGTTACGATCATTGAACCTGTTCACCTATCTTTTCGTTTTTCCCTCTGTCTCTTTATTGCAGTTTCTGATAAATCTAAACGTTTTCGTAACTGATCAGCCCATCTGTAAATTTGTTGGTTTTCCTTCTTTTCAAAAAAAAAAAAAAGAAAACAAAGAAATAAAAAAATACAAAATAAAATAAAATTACAATTTAATTTTCCACGCTCAAAAATAGAAGATAAGTATTAAGTGAATTAAATATATGTTATTTGACATTACGACTTAAAGAATCGAGAAAATGTAGCAATTTTGTTTCTTTCTTATAAAACAGTTACTTCATTATCGAGCAGTTAGTTTTGATAAAGACACAAGTCTTTTCTATCGACCTTTACTTATTAGACTAGAAACTAGCTTTAACTTAATTCTCTAAAGAACATTTTTACTGCTTCAAGTAGTTATAACTCTGTCAAATTTGTCGAGTTTCGACATGAAATTATAAAAATTTTTACTCTTCGTTGACGACAAGCTTTAAGGAGATGCAAACGAAACTATTTTTCCATATATTTTCTTTTTTTTCGTACTAAAACATCCACTTGAATCTTTCAGGGTACTTGAAAGTCTCCATAAAGTACTTTATCTTCCTGACCGTTGCTGCTTCATAGTTATATAACAAACAAAAAAGAAAGAGAAAAAAAATTACGTTCGTTTCCCCCCCCCCTCTCTCTCTCTCTTTCTCCCTCTCTTCCTGTTTCTCTTTCGAAAAAAAAAAACAGGAGAAATTTTTATAGAGTTCGCACATACAAATTCGTGTCCACTCGTTGAGAAACGGAAAACGACTTCGTTTCTTCGCGTTTCTATTTGGCATTGATGCAGAATTATCATAAAACCGGAATCCGCAAAACGTCAATCTTCCACATCGATGGATCTCCATATCTCTGTCTTTTTCTCTGTGTCCTCCTCTCTGTGTTCGTAGTCGACCGAGCACGTAAGCACGCGTATCTGTAGCAAGTCGAGCGGATATATCGGATATTTTACGTTTCCATTCGCGAACGTCAAATAAAAATGTTTCGCTCGTAGCACAAAGATAGCGGCAAACGTCGAAATAAAACGTACGATACTACGAGAGAGGAAACGTATGCCAATCAATGCGGCCTACGTATTATTCTGTAGAGTAGCCATGTTTACCAGCTTGAATTTTCATGAGTGCGCTCGATTAATACGAATTTATGCGTTAAGTGCTATTTATACAGATTGATATCAATCGAAGCGATATTCGTCGCAATTACAATTTACTAATATTATCCGTAATATACGTACATATATAGATATTATAAAAATGTAGATATAATGTTACCTTACATGAAGTTTTCACAGTCGCCATTATCCGTATTACTTTCATCGGTGATAATAAAAACGTACGGTGATGATAAAGGATATACACTTGTAGAAAAGAGTATTTAGATATTCGATAAATCTAAAAATGTTTTAAAGATACTGCAGATATTCTTAAAGTGGATACGACGAAGCTTTCGAGATACGACACTCTCAACATTCCGAACAAGACTGACTCATACACAGTTTTTCGTGTTTACATATTTTGACTCTACCGAAGGTTGTATCGTATACAACGTAACCTTCCAACGAGTGTTCATTGTATTATCGAATGATCAAAGAACGTAGTAAACGAATAACAAATAATTACGATACTAGTATTTCTGTGTCCTTTTTTGTTATTGTTTCTTTTTGCATAGAGTACTTCGAAGACATTTTTTTTTAAGAAATGGAATACAGTGATTATTACAATAAACTGACTCATACGCAGTTTTTCATGTCTACATATCTTGATCTTAGAGAAGGTTGTATCGTATACAATGTAACCTTGCAACGAGTGTTTATTTCATTATCAAATAATCAAAGAACGAGAAGATAAAACGTAGTAAACGAATAACAAACGATTACGATATTTAGTATTTCTCTTTCCTTTTTCTTTCCTTTGTCTTTTTTTTCACAGAGCATCTTGAAGATATTTTCTTTAAGAAATTGGATATAGTGATCACTGTAATAAAATACCGATAAATATCGAATCTATATTCCCTTTCTCATTTGTATTCGTTAAACGTTCTACCGTAACTCTTCCATGTTCGAATTACCAAGTTCCGGTAACAAAGTGTAATAATAGCGTGTGTCTTGGTTCTTCCATCGATTTAGTTCGCGTAAATTTTACTATAGAGTTCCATTATACGAATGGACACGTTTGACTAACCATTCCTTCGTTTGATGCTCGCACGCAGAATACATTTTCTGAGGAAACACGCGAAACGTCGAACTCGATGTTCCTTTCGTTCGTTGTAATCCAACTGTTAGAGGTAGATAGTAATAACTTGTCAATCTCGAGCTTAGAATAACCTACAATCTAACGATCCTAATTCCATTCTTCTTGACGATGACCAACGTCTCCTCTTCTCTTGTTAACTTCTATACTTTCCATTCCACGAAATCCAACGTTCAACGTCGAGTCCGTCGTCGAAACTTTCCAATGGTCGCTTCGAAATCCCTCTAAGTGAGTTTGATATTCTGAATATCGAACGACGGTCGATGCTTTCAACAAGGTCCCGAATACTAAATCGATTTCAGAAATTCCAATGATCTCCGATAAAATCAGTCAGTATCTACTTGATCATTGAGTATCGAAAATTTCGAGTGTTTTCGAATCATTCGATTGATGAATTCGATTTTGAAGTTTAATGGGAATTTAACGAATCCTCAAATCTCTAAACATTTCTTAAAGGTTTCTTAAAGGTTAGTTTAAATAAAAAAAAAAAGATCGACATTCTTTACAGAAAATCCTATTCGTGAATCTCGATATTGGCATCAGAAAGAGATTGATCGAGCTACCGATAACCTGAATCTAACGTTTCCAATGAAAAACCACAGCAACTTTGTTGGAAACGATATGTCGATTACGACTCGAGCATTATCGCAAGCTGGGATTTATTCTTCGGGTACTGCAATCCTCGGTGAAAGAGAGCTTTTTGGTAGAACGTAGACCTTCTCCTTGCCAACGTTATCGCGAAAAGTGACAACGTGTAGCCGTTTAGTTTGGCCACCTAGAGAAGAAGTAATAGAAGTTGAAGAAGAAAAAGAAGAAGAAAAAGAAGACGAAGAAGAAGAAGAAGAAGAAAAAGGAGAGGAAGAAGAAGAGGAGGAAGAGTACTGGAGAACACAGTAGCGGGAGAGAATCGATCAGAAGGATTCCCTCGAGTAGAATCCCCAAATGACGTCGCTTGGTCTCTCCTATCCTTCTCTTCGACAAAGGACACTCATCAAGATTCTCCTTGAGACGAAAGAAAGAATCTAACTGACCCTCTCTCTTTTCGATTTTCTGCCACTCGACTTTTTTATAACTCACTCCCATATACCTCGCATCCCTCTGGCCCATCTCACCCATCTCGACTACTCTTTATCGGTAATTAAGTCACACGGTACTCGCGCGTCATAGAGGCGTCGTCCTACTTGTGTAAATGTCGCTTTAAAACGTCTCCTTAGCGAGTACTTTAATGAGCATACTAACGTCGACGAACGAACTGCTTCGTTATCATCGTTTCAAGGTCACCGGTTAAAGCATCCGCTCTCTTCATCTCGTTAATGTTGTCAGACGTTTCATCTGTTCTTTCTCGTTCAGTGAGTAATGTAATTAGCAGAAAATTCATTAAAATATGTATCATTTTCTTTTCCTTTTGTTTGTCATAGTAATGTATTGCAATTCATATTTACTAATCGACGTGTTCAACAAAAGCCTAGTTTCGTTTCTAATTAAAACTATGTTTACCGAGCATCCAATACACATATTAATTAATTCAGGTTATTATTAAAGACGTCGTGAATAAACATGAAACCTACATATACAGAGACACTTATAAGTGTACGGTACTACATATATACGCGAGCTCGTCATGAATGCTAATGAAGATGGTAAACTTTTTCGGATCTCAAAGCGAGCATTGGAAGAGACTTACGCTCTTTTTGCGAGGGACACCCTCGCTTGATATTCAATATGAGCGTCACCATAAAGGAAGAGAGATACCGCAATGTGGTACCGGCCAAGAGATATCGCTATTCTCTGTGTATGTGCGTCGCGTTTTACTTCTCAAAGGTACGCTAAAAATAGCGTTGGAGATAACAAAAGATGGATATATCCTATCTTCGTTCTATGCATTTAAAAGAAAATTTGTAAATTTTTTTTTCAAATACGCCATGCATTTAAAGATTTCCATGCAGTTAACATGATTTTACGAAACGAGCAACTATTTCAATGTTCGCATCGAGTGAGTCAGAGAGAGAGAGAGAGAGAGAGAGAGAGAGAGAGAGAGAGAGAGAGAGAGAGAGAGAGAGAGAGAGTGAGAAAAAGAAATATTTATTGAAAAATGATATTAAAAACATACTCTCTACGTATCGTTCGACATACGTTTTCGATTATTTCGTCTGAATACCAAATACTACTTTTTCATTATTCTCAAAGAAAGTAGAATAAGAAGAAATAGTAATAGAAAAGCAAAGAAATTCGTTCACGATTCGATACAGTTACGAACGTGCTACGTCAGAGTATCGCGAGAAATGGAATTGCCTTAAACACGTAAATAAAATATTTCACTTCAGCGGTTAGGAAACGCTGCAGGCCTGCGTTCCGCATCGCCAACAAAAAAGAAGAAAGGAAATAAAAAAAAAAAGAAAGAAATTTCTACCGAATTATATTTTGGTATAACCATCTTGCTAATTAAATCCTACTCGTATTGTTCTCTCGTTGAATCTTACATTTTAATACTGGCTATACCTGGTGCTTCATACATCAGATATTAATGAGACTTCTATTATTATATTATTTGATAGAATCTATTCATAAAATGAATATTTTATTAGGCAAGAAAATAAAAAGGAGATAGAACGAGAGGATCTTCTCGTTGTTAAGAATCGAAAAAATATTTTATTTAATTCTTTTTCGCTCTCTTTCTCTTCATAGCACTTTCGATTTGAAGATGTCTCTCGCGTAATGTCGTCTGATCACGTTTCACTCTCCAATGCGTTCGTACTTACGAGATTTGCTACAGTATAAATATCGACGCTATGCCTCCTAGAAATTCGAAACGAAAAAGCGAATACTGTTCACTGGTAGTGGTGGTAGTAGTTTCAAGCCGAAAAGCAGTATCGTTACCCTGTCTGAAATCTTTCAAAGTCTTACGAACTTTGTCGTTGCATCGTACAGTTCGTAGTTTGCAGTCTGCATTCGCTATTTACTATGTACATACCTCCTACTTTCCTTTCGTTTCCATTTCTCGTATGTCACGTATCGTTCGAACGAAATTTCTTTCTTGTTTCCTATTTTTTCTTTCTCCTTTTTCTTTTTTCCTTTTTTATAATGATATGCAAAACGTCAACGAAAACTTCAAATCAATTTTATTATGCTTCCTTTCTGAATAAAAGAAATAAAGAAAAATATATATATTTTTTTTCTTTTTTAAATGCAAGTTAACAAACTTTAAAAGAATTTCGTACAATTTCATTTTTTTTTTTGAGATATATTATATTTACGATC
The DNA here is from genome assembly GCF_905475345.1 of Vespula vulgaris. Taxonomy (NCBI): domain Eukaryota; kingdom Metazoa; phylum Arthropoda; class Insecta; order Hymenoptera; family Vespidae; genus Vespula; species Vespula vulgaris. The sequence goes on along the minus strand of NC_066591.1, from coordinate 3,001,721 downwards.
GGTGGTAAAAAATGATACGCTTGAAAATAAAAATGAAAATAAAAAAAAAAAGAAGAAATTACCAAGACTTGGAAAAAAAAATAGATAGGAATGATAGGCCGTCGACGCATGCAGACATTGACATTTAACCAATGGAAAAACGACGTACCAAATGAATAATAATATAATTGGTTGTCAATCAATTCCGAAAGGGATGCTTCGGTGCAAGCGCGAATTTTATTACCGTGAATTGAATATTCGATATTTAGTCGAGATATTTGCACGATTGATTTCTTTTTCCCCGAATCAGAATCATCGTCATCATCAGGATCGGAGAGCTACGCAAACGTTCGATGCAACAATATAATCAACAGGTTTATTGTTTTATTTAAGATGATTAGTAATCAGTCACTGTTTACTTATGGATTTCCTATAATTATTCTCATCCGAATATTGAACGATATATCAAACTTGAAAATGAAATAGAAAAGAAATAGAAGAGAATTAAAACAAAGAAAGAAAACCGGCATTAATTATGTCCGTCTATGTGAATCGTAAAATTGTTATTGCGTTAACGAGTCTTGACAAATAATTCGAACGTTTCGATAAATGACTGAAAACGTGGACGGAAAAGTTGACGCAAATTTTATTCGAAGATCGTAATGTTTGCATTGCAAATGGGTTTACTTCGTTATTCGAATACAATGGGCAGACTGTGTCCAAGACCATGCGGCAACCGGTGGTGCGTTTATTTCGAAATAGAAAGGGCGGGCCATGTTCTATGTGTGTGACTGTACCGATGGATGTATATATTGTTCTGAACGAAGTCAGGAAATCTCGAGCTTTTCGCTTTACGACTGCACGCAGGTTTTAACGTGCGAACTTGGAAAGGAAACTGGAAAAGTTTGCCATCGTTTTACCATTACTTTACTTGTGCTTTCTTGCTTCTTACTCACTGAATGAGATCTTGAGTCTTTCGGAAGACCAATGTTTAATATAGGTACATGTAATAAACTTTGAAAAACAAATGTAAGGAACTTAGATATCTTTTTATATATACAACTACAGCTTCGTTTCGATTTAATGGATAACGCGAAGCAATATTGTGATAAAAAATGAAACTGCGTCTATCATCTTATATTTATCTTTTAAATTAATGTTTTTTTTCCTCGTGCAATACGGAAGGTACATAGCTATACACATTTATATTATACACCAATGTATACGTATTTATCATGAAATGCGGGCCAAAAGTCGAACACATTTTTTTAAGGTGAGTATTCAAAAGAAATATATATATATATACATATATGTATGTACATCATGAGTACACTCGTGATTCCGTGACATCTCTTAGACTCAAAACTCGAAAGCTGAATCGTGCCTTGGCGTTGCCTTTTCATTGATTAGAAGTTCTCTTTTCGCGTGTTTCCTCTTCGCGTTCCTTCTCTTTATTTCTTTAGAACTAGAACACCTAGAGAATCAAAAACTCTTAAATTAATATCCGCGAGTGATTAGGAATTTTTGTGAAAGCTTCTTATAACTTTCATAATGCCAATTTTATCCTAACATGTAACGTTGTAAGAAAAAAATGTAACAAGAGTGTAACTTCGAATTCTTTCGTATCTCATCTTTTTATATTTTTATTACGGATTACAGTAAAATATTGACTCTATTATAATTTCGATCATTTCCACGATTCTCTTTCTCCATAGATACGTATCATCGTTAACGGAGAACGCAATTCGCAAATGACAAGTCCTAATCCCGTTACTCTAAAATTAGTTCTCGTGTCCCTCTCGAATCGCAATCTAACTGACTTTCAGTTGAAACAAAGTCAAACAAAGGAGTACTACTCAGTTCTACCGTATATTTAATCCGACAACGAACGTTTGTTTGTTATCACAATGCCGTGAAATTGTTCCTTCTTATCGGATGAGTTTCATCAAAGCCATTTCGTTAATTTTGTCACGTCACGAGAGAAGACAAAGTCTCGAAACGTATCACCGACGATAATCAAATAAGATCAAACGCGATCAAACGGTTCTCGACGTGCCTAACAAAATATTTAATCGTACTTTCTCCTCTGGCTGGATAGAATCGTTTGTCGGAACGTTCGAATCAAACGTGATCTAGTCTCTATCCGAGACCTCGAGATTATTACGAAAATATTCATTATTTGTTTGACTTGAAAGAATGGAAAAAGAAGGTTTACGCGTTACTAAAAGTCACCGAAAATGAATGAACATATTGCGGACTGTACCTTTGTGTGAGTCAGTGGAATACATTACGTTACGATGTTCCGATGTGCAACTACTTGCTTGGAATAATGGACGAACCAGAACGTGAAGGAGAAAAAGAGAAATTAGAGGGTGGGTGAAGAGAGAAAGAGAGAGAGAGAGAGAGAGAGAGAGAGAGAAAGAGAGAGAGAGAGAGAGAGAGAGAGAGAGAGAAAGATAGATAGATATGTACGGCGAATGAAACATGGACGCAAGCAATGGCTCGAGAAACATTTATACTTTCGCAAGGACTTTGCAGTATAAGAAAAAAAATTGCCGACTAGGATAACGTCATTCGCAGACGTTAAACTATTTGCCATGTGCCATCTTCAAAAATATAAAAGAGCGTGATAATATTTAATTGTTATTTATAATATAAAATTTTATCTTCCTCTTTCTAGAACGTATCGAATTTTATTCTCGCATTTCCTTTCTTATCTTTTTCTTTTCGTTTAAAAGATTTTTAACATTTTCTATAACCAGAGAGTAAAATGTTTTATTTCAATCCTTTTTTTTTTCCTTTTCATTATTTATCATAAATATTTATTATAATTATTCTTATTTATCGTATAAAACAATCGTTTAAAACGATTTAATATTGTATTAAAGTTAATCGACGCTAGATCATTGGAAACAAATTAGAGCATTATATCGAGTTGATAATAGAAAAAAAAGATGAAAGAAGAAAAAAAAGGGGTGAAAAATACATAGACAGATGTAGATATCACGAGTAGACGTAAATTTGATTTAGATTTCGTTTTTCTCCATGGCGATACGAGTACAGCTTCGTCGGTGTTCAAAGAGAAATCGCGAGGTCTTTTTAAACATGGAGAAGAAATGAGGGAGGGGTGGAAGGGGAGGGTAGGGGTAAAACGAGCGACCGTTTGCATAGAAACTTTCGTATCGTCTTTCGATAGGAAAGTTGAATAAAATTCCAAACTCTTTTCGGGTTGGTTGCTGGTGAAAAACGGAGATAGGCCGATAGCACGAAATGCTTGAATGGGTCACAGCCCGTCGAAAGAGAAAGGGGTGGAAGGTGGAATTTTTGTAGGTTATATCGATAGGTACTTGTATACCAGCGTATACTCCAATGAATGTGCACTTGTATCTCGGCCAGATAACCGTCGAGCCGTCCTCTTTCTTTCTCTTTCTTTCTCTTCCACTTCTTTTTCGCCACTCATCCATCTCTGTTTATTCGCACATCGTCGGCTAAAAATCGACACGAATTTTTCACTAGGTGAGAAAACGAACCTTCACAATATTTCCCTATAACAAACTCAACTGACAGAGATATAATTCGCAAAAATGTTAAAGGTCGAAAAGGAAATTCGATCGGACAGAAAATGTTTTTCCTTTTTTTTTCGCTTCCCTTTCCTGTACACGAAAATTATTCCCCTGTAAATATTTGTAATTTTTATAATACAATCGATACAACTTTTTTCATCGCCAACATTTCAAGTTTTTAATTCAATCCATCCGACGTAATCGAATAATATTCGTTTGAAAAATATTCTTTCTCGTAAATTTGCAATTTGTTTTTTCTAACTGAAAAGAATTCCTAATATTTATTCAATTATTAAACACGTTAATAAATAAATAAATGGAAAGGAAAGGTAATAGTTCTGAGATGTAAAATATTACGATCTTCCTTCATTACATCTCTACAACCGTGTAAACTTTTACGTTAAGTTGATTGACTTTTGAACCGTTTATCTGGTGACTCCCGTCACAGGCAACGCGTAATCGTTGAAGTAGACTATTAAACCCTCTGCGTGAAACTGACGTTAAAATATCGAACGCCTGTGCACTTCCCTTCGATAATTTAAATGTCGAGAGACGAGCTACGAGTGCCCAAGCGCTACGACGAGTGCAACTGTTATTATCCGAGTGCAACGATAGTCTCTATTGTACGTCACTCGCACCTGTAGCCATATTTGAGATCGATCCTACGTGGATGTTCTCC